>NC_050534.1:9021376-9030511 GCF_002922805.2 Oryzias melastigma | reverse complement strand
ACCTGAATGTGGCTGCTGAAGATGCTGAAACTGATCGCTAACTAAAAATGCTGAAGCTGATAGCTAAAAATGCTGAAGCTGATAGCTGACTGAAATATTAACTAAATGCCAAATTAGCCAAAAACCTGAAAAAATGTTTAATTTTGCCAAAACATCTGGCATATTGTTAAAATATTAACTAAACTCCAAATTAGCTTAAAAAACTGGAAAAATATCTAAATTGGCCTAAAGAGCTAGCATAATGCAAAAATATTAGCTAAACTACAAATTATTCTAAAAAAAAACTTTGAAAAAAAATGCCTAAATCACCCAAAACATCTCGCATAATGTAAAAAAATTAGCTAAACTCCAAATGATACTAGAAAAAACTCGAAAAATGTCTAAGTTAGCTAAACACAGCAAGCATACAATAATAGCAGCACAACAATATTAGCTAAACTACAAATAATATATTAAAAAAAAAGAAAACTGAAAAAAGTCTAATTTTATCAGAACAGCTAGCATATTATTAAAAAAGCTAGAAAAATGTCCAAATTGGCCATAGCAGATTTAGCATAGTGATAAAATTTTAGCTAAACTTAAAATTAGCTTGAAAAAAAAATGTGAAAAATGTCTGAATTAGTCTAAAAGCTAGCTCATTGCTTAAATACTAGCAAAACTCCAAAACACCCTAAAATTCCTCTGTAAACCAAATTAGCCAAAAACATTAGCATGTTGCTAAAACAGAAGCTAAACTTTTCAATGTGTTAGCTCAGTAGATAACAAATTACCCAAATGAGCTAGCATGATGCTAAAATAACAGCTGAATGCAATTTTTTTGTAAATTACTATAAAATATGAAAATATAGCCCATGAATGAATATATAAATATACTTGTTACTTATTTAAGTAAAAAAAAAACGTACGAAAAGAATCAGGAGAAAAGCCACACAAGGAATAATCCTTCTTGAATTTCTTTTTTTTTTCTTTTGAATCCACACAGTTCTAACATGCCTTAACTGCTTTCAAACCCCAAACCCACACGCAACATCGAGGGAGAAAACTATGAAATACATAAAGCAATATGTCTGGTTTATTTTCACTCCCACAAACATGACAGATGAAAAATGGAGGGGAGAGAAAACATTCCAGGCGGCAGAGACAGCTTTGAAACCTTGAAGAGCCCAATGCAACCAATCTGAGCTTCACAGGCGTGTGGCACGGCGCGCCGTGGGAAGTCTCTGCGCCGCACCGCCTTTCAGGAGAAACCAGAGACGAGGGGGTGAGAGAAAATGGCAGCTAATGAAATTGGCGAGCTGTGGAGTATTGTCCCCACCCCCCGCTCATGGTAATGAACAGGCTTTTCGGAACAGACTGGGGGAAATTGGTCCCTGGTGGGCCTGCGGGTCTTTCATCCTTCAGGTGTGTTTTGCCACACATGGAGACGCACACAAACATACCTATGGACACACATTCATCAACAGCTTTGTCCCGTCCTGCAGATGGAGATAGATCCAAATACACCAGATCAGATATGAGAATGTACACATTAGTACACATTTAAACAGGTCAGCATCTCTTACTACTACAGAAAATCAGGTTGGTAAAAAAGTCCTTCGATTTGACTGTACAAAATGAGTTTATGAATAACTAATGTTATGTTAAATCTCCTTTGGGTTTATGTGTTTATTTGTGCTGGGGCAGAAAATGAAATATTAATGAAATAGCTGTTCAAACATATATAATGCACTGGTGGTGTCGAGTCGTTTTTGCCAGGCTTTAAGAGTTCCTGGATTAAAGAGCTGTACTGTATGTTCCACTCGCCGTGTCACTGGGGACATGTGAGGAGTTAATGCCTGAATCTGCTGGATGTATCTCTGTTCCCAGGCTGTGTAAGCTTAGAAAGAAATCTGCAGCGCTGACAGCAAGCTAGCATTAAGCTCTGAACGAAATGCTGCGGGGCAGCAAAGGTTTTCTATGGTCGTGTGTTTAAAAAAAACTAATAAATGTTCATTTTTTTAATCAAACCATGTTTAAATATCTGTATATTTCATTATACAGGATTGGACAGGATACAGTTTTGGATGTGTCAGGTGAATTACTTTTAATAAGTAATTTATTACTTTAGTTCTTGAATGAATTAAATAAATTACTTTACTCGTTACCTATTTGAAAAAGTAATTTAGTACTTGTTAATTAACTTTTTTTTTCAACCAAATATAAATTCTAAAGGGAAAAACTGCACAAACAAAATCCTCTTGTATGGAGATAAAATAGTTACAAATAATTCTTGATTTGTAACTTGCGTGTAACTTTGAATTTGTGCGTAATTTTTGAATTGTAACCAAAAATAATATATTTTGTGTGTAACTTTGCATGAATTTACATGTAAAGAAATTATACATAAAAATATAAAAATTACACAAACACAACCTTAAATTACAGCAGCTTGACACTAACTACACATACAAATCTTTAAGAAGTTCACACTAATTGTGCAATACAAACACACAAAACCACAGATCAGATTTAAGACTCTCCACGTCTCTAAGATTTGTATTATTACACACACAAATCGAGTGAGTCTATTTTATCTCCATACTTGTATTTCATTTAACTTTATTTTTGAAACAGATTCAGTATATATAAAAAAAATGACACAAAAGTAAGTTACAATAAATGTGGTCTATGCCACTGCTTAGAGTGAGATGTGGAGAAAAACTGTTACGGCACAATTGTAATTTAATTGTAGAAATTTGTAACCGATACAGTCCTTCGTTACTGACAAAAGTAATTGTAAGTGATTTGTTACTTTAAAATGCGTTACCTCCAACACTGGTTACTGTTACTATATTTAGGTCTATGTGCTTCTGTTTGGTGCAGTGTGATTCGCGTGTTGTTTCTCTTTTCCACCCCCCTCTGGGGGAGCGGGGCAGATTTCAGTTTCCTGGTGGATCGTCTGTGCTCCTGTTTTTGGCTGTGGACCACGCCTCTGGCTGGATGTGGACCTCGCCCCCACCTGTCCCCCAGTCCAGTCTGGATGAACTCTAGTCAAATATGTAGTTGGGGAGTTAGATAAGCTAATTCTTCTTTAATAGTTCTGGGAAATCGTCTGTCCGTCCTGGGAGAGGATCCCTCCTTCATGTGTTCATCCCTAAGGTTTCTTCTTTTTTCCTGGAATCAGAATATTTAGGAGTTTTTCCTTACCAGGAAGGAGGATCAAAGGACAGAGATAACCAGTTTAATTTAGTCTATTTAGCAATTAGCTATTGTTTATATTTTATGACTAACTTTGTGCTTCCATATAAATACTGGCATGAAGCCCAATGAGGGAATTCTTTTGTGATAATGGGCTGTATAAATAAAATTGAATTGAAGAACATTTTTATTTATACGTTTATGAGATATTCACAAATGCTCCAATAGCTTGTTGTCTTGGATATAAATACACTGGGGGTATGGTCACATGACCTTTTGGTTTAAGCCCCCCAACTGAATCAAAAGATGAATGAAGTAGTTTTTGGAGAAAGTTTTTCTAACAGAACACGGTCACACTATGACTTGTCTGTCAGTGTCACTCTGTTATACCCCTTCCACAGTTCACCCGACTTTGGCTCGGATTGTCCTCTGAGATCTTTTGGGGGCGGATCAGACGGAACAAAATCTTATTCCTTTGCCGTTTCACAAAGCGCTAAGAAAGACACTCAGAAACGGCATTTTAAAAAGAGCTGGGACTTTCCGTACCAGAGTGAGACGCTTTTTCATCATCCTCAAAAAACACGACTTTCAGTCTTTGTGGCATTTAAAACAGAAGATTACTCAGGTTTGATGATAGTAATCAAGCGACTTCAGAGACTGTAGACGCACCTAATTAAAGACAAAGTCATGACAGAATATTCTATTCCAGCTAAAGTTCTCCTCCCAGCTGCATTGTAGTTTTATTGTGTTGGAAGAACAATCCTAAATGTCCAGTTAAGCCAGGGGGGTGGTGAGTGTGCCATTTATGTTCAACCCCCACAGGACGGTTTGAGTAAAAGGCCACAGAGTTCACAAATGCAGACTCTACCAAGGGCTCAGGGTGGAAAAACACTAAAGACTAACAGTCAATTTAGGAAAGAAAATAAAAAAAGACACATTTTTGTCTCGTAACTCTAAAATTATGTATTATTAATATATACGTGATAATCTCAGAAAAAAAATAACCCTAAGAGCAAATCATACTTTGTTTTTGGAAGTAGCTTTATGGAGATCCATGTATTCACTTTTAACCCCCTAATCCAGATCTATATTGCTAATAAAAAGTTTAATTTTTATCGTCTTTGATGACTCTTGTAATACGTTAAAGGTACTAAATGTTCAAGGGTAATAGCCTACTAAAAGCACACACAAAAGACTTCCCGATCTCTAATTTGCAAGAAAAGTTCCTGTATATGTACACAAAAGTTCATCTTTTTTCTTTTTTGATGTCCCGTTCCAATCACCTTTTGATCTGTTGTAAAATTGTTCCTAGTGGTCTTTTAATTACCATTGTGCCGTTTTTTTTTCCCTCCAAAATCATAAAAACTGTGACATAGTTTCTGTAAAACGGCAGGAGAATTTCATGTCTGAGTTGTGGGCGGGACTGTTCCCAGGAAGTAAGCCTGCACTCATATCCCATCATCCTGCTAGCCTACAGCCCCTCGCACCCCCAACCTAACATTAGCGGTGCAACAAAAGTGGCGAGAAATATTGGAGCTACCAAGCCGTAGGAGGAAAAATGAGACGTTCACAGATTTGTTTTCCAAGAGCAAATACCTGAATGAAAAAGAATTTTCAGAAGGAGTTTGAAGAGTTAGGGTAGGGGTCTCCAGAGCCACATGTGTCTCTTTCACTCCTCTTTTGTGACTGTCTGGTTAAAAGAAAATATAATATTCTTTATAATTTTTACAGTATAACTGTAAAAAGTATTAAAGCAAAAAAAAAAAAAACTTGATTTAACTCATTTACAAACAGTTGAAGGACACATTTTCACACATCAGACACATTTTGCCAGATATTCTATTTTTAAACTAATTCAAGGATTTTAAAGGTTTTGTAAAAAAAAAGTAGATCTGATTGAGTTCATTAGATTTGTCTTTTATTTTGAAAGGAACACACAAATTATAAACTATTTCAAGTTTTGAAAAAAAAATTGCCAAAAAATTATTTTCATTATAGAAACTTTCATATAAAAACAAATCAGTGTCTTATTTTCCTGAAAAGTGAATGAGACTGTGGTTCCTGTTGGGACGTCTGCAGTGAGAAATTGACCCAAATGGTTCTTTAAGTGTTAAAGGGTGCAGACCCCCGAGTTAGGGTAACTCAAAAAATGTCAACACTAAAGTCAAAAGCTCCAGTGTTAAAGGGTTAATCTTGTGTTTTCAAAGCTATCATATTAACGTCTTGTAAAAGTAACTAATTCATATTGGGAGACCTCAACATTTTTATCACCTGAACGTGAAAAGCAAGCATTAAAAATGTGTTAACCCCATTAAACTTTTAATTAGGGCTGGGAATTGATAAAAAAATTAACTAATTAATTGCAAACCTGGACAAAATTAATCGTGATTAATATATATTTAATATAATATATAATATAATATGCTATAACTTTTTTTTTGTTTCAGTATTTGCTGACCACTTATTATCTACAAATAATTATAATATGAAATCACACACAAAACTCTACATTTAGAACATTTATTTTTAATTACTGCTGTCAATCGATTATAAAAAAAAATAAAAAATCTTTGTATCGGGATTAATAATGAAAATCGCAACATTTTACCAGATAAAATGTATTCGTACAATACGGCACCGGACCGTGGATCCAATGGTAATAGCTTTTTTTGTGGAAAAGTGATCTAAATCACAAAAATAGGAAGAATAAAGTACTAAAAAACTGATAGGTGTTTTGTAAGACCATAATATTTTAATTAATTTGCATGAATAAATAATATTATAATTGTAATTATTTTTATTAATGCATTAATGTTCACAGCTCTAACTTTAATGTAATATCATTTACAACTTTTATTGTTTTTTTTAACCATTTCCGGTGCCTGATATTCCTAACACCACATGCAATTTTTCTCCAGACTTCTTTAGAGTTATAAAAGTGTTTCCTATCATTAACTTTTCTCTTTCACAGAGCAGATTTAAGCTCAACATAACCAAAAAGGAAAGAAAAGCGCTTCACTGAGAGACCGTCTGATACCAGCCTCCATTTCTTGGTGCGTTTCCAACACGTAAAGTAGAAATACAGCCCTTGAACATTATTGAGCAATGGGCCCTTCGGAGCCCTACACAGCCATGCTTCTTTATGTATTGAGAGGGCCTTTGGAGTTAGTGAAGTCATTTCCAGTAATTCAGGATTTGATTGCTATAATTAAATTGGCCATTGGAGGGGTTAGAAATAGGCCCTCCATTCCTCCACCGTAATGTCCGCCCCTCTCTTTAGTGCGGAGAGCAATAGAAAGCTCATTACAAACAAGGCCAGGCACTAATGTGTGCCTTCGTTTCAGGCATGTGTTGCCATTTAATAGTTTTTGTCTTTCCATCTTTTTTTCTTCTCTGACAGTTCTGTCTATCTTGGCTCATAAACACATCAATCACTTCAATAGAATACTTAGAAAGTGTCTGTATATGTTTGAGCAAATAGATTTATGATTTAATGACCATGATTTTGAGTAACAGGATCCAACTTTTGCGATACAAACGTTGAACAATATTAAGGTTTTTCTGGCTCCAATTTGAACTCTTCCCTTCTCCCTTCATTTGAAGGGGAAGTTTAAGCGAGTCCAGGAAATTTATTTTTTAAATTTGACCCTCTAAACGGAGGCGTACAAAGTCCTCCATCGTGAATCGCGTCGCGCTAGGAAACGCTTTTCTTCACGTGGTTGTGCTCTGAACCACAGAGATTTACATTTAAATGTTAGTGAGTTAGTTAGTCCTTTTTATTTCAAGCAATATATACATAGTACATGGTAAAAAACAAGAAAACAACAACAGAAACCTCTATATAAATTATAAATAAAATATATCCGAAATATTAGACACTATTTTTCATAACCCTCCGTTTGGAGGGCTAAATGAAGGGGAAGGGAAGAATTGGGATTGGGCCTTAGAGTATGCCTGTAAACAGAATGCCTTACAAAAAAAAAAACACCTGCCATAAAAAGTATTTTTTTTTTTCAAAAAACACTGCAAGCTAGTTTTTATGGTAATTTGTACTTTTTACAGTTTTGTTAATGTCGTTTTTCTTTCTGAAGTAGCACAAACAAGCAGGCCTATATAAAGACATTTTATCGAGCAATAATAAACTGCATCCACTGCAGTTCGGTTAAAATATTCAAAGAAGCATAAAAGGCTCTGAGTTTCACTGCAACATATGTACTTTTCTAAGCATCTTGATCAATTTAACACTTATGGTGTTCGTACTCGGATAAGGTAAAAAAATATCCACGTTTTTGAGTCTTACCCTGGCTCCACAGCAGGCATTACGCCTTGTTCATACTGGACGCCAAAGCGCCGCGTAACTGCTTCCATTCGGCGCCCTTGTTAACCTATGGTGTGGTTCACACCAGGCGCGGAGCTCCGCGGTCCTCCGTGGAAGGCTCGCGCCATGCAGTGCCCATTATGAACCTAGCGTTATAGCTCAGGTGCATTGTGGGAGCAGTCTAGCTACAGCAAATGACTGAATTTAGCTACGGGATTTCTGTGGCTACACACTAAGCTGCAAACCTCGCCAAACTCAGAACTCACGAAGGTTCACGAGATAACCCGCCATTTATTAGGTGGTTAAGGGTTCCAACTTCACAAAAAGTGAGGAAATTTGAACCCAACGAAACGGATTCGCCGGAGAGGCGAGATCGCAGAGGTCAGACTCGGGCGGTCGCCTTGCAGCCCGAGGTTAGCAACCGCCACCTGTTGGGCTTACTAAACTAAACGGTAAAATAAAGATTGCTAGAATCTTTATTTTAATCAATGAAAATCTTTAACGTAAAAAGACTGATACAAAGTAAAAACAGACTTTAAAAAATAATATCGTACTCCTCATACCAATATTTTGGCTAAAGGAACAATAAACAGCTCATTTTTTGTAATGGTTGAAACAGACTAACAGACTGCACAGAATTTAGTCTGAATACTTTCTGAAAAAGACGAGTGAAAGCTGATAATTTACATGTTTAGCTCTGATCCAAATCATCAAAACAGCACAAGACCGCTCCTAATAACAGTCATTTACTCTCATTTCTACCAATCCACACAGACCCCCTCCAAATATAGTTCTGCTACACATTATTTAACACAGTGGCTGCTGGCAGATCAAGGTAACAAGGCGGCAGCTGTTTTAATTATTAACCGCCTTGTGAGTTTGATATTCTAATGTATGTTCCAAGGTGAGAGCTGAGGGTGACGTATGGTTTTTTTTTTTTTTTTTTTTGTGTGTCTGGTAGGAAAGATATCTAAGAATGGAAATGTCTCAGTTGCCGAATATGTATAAGAGCGAGAAAACCCTTTTTGATCACGTTGTTGCAATAGAAAAACTGAAAAAATGCTTTTGTTGTGAAAGGACAAAGCGGTATTTTTAATTTTTAGGTCTATAACACAACCTTGTTGTTTTTATGGTATAAACACATCTGTGTGTGAATGTAAGAGTGTGTTAGAACTTCATTAGAACTTGTTGGAATGTTTGAAACATCCTAAAATGTATGACTTAGGTTCAAAGCTATGGTGTAAATATCTTTTGATCTATTTAAAAAGTGTTTGCAGTTGTCTTTTATTTATGACTGTGATGTTTTTAGCCAAATAATTTAAAAAACAAACTGTAGTTGAAACGTTTGTTGGACCAATCACTGCTTACTAACCTCATCTGGCTTCAAACAATTTCTATTGATGACATAACACTTGCTCTGTCCAGTTTTCTTTTACAGTCAATGGTACAAACTTGAGCTTGAATGTAGATGATGGCATAGATGTATCTTTTTCATTTATTATTGCTCTTATTTTACCATGATAAAATACAATATTTGCTCAGAAATTAGATTTTTTTTCCAGACATTCTGGTGTTTCTAAAATATTTTGATTTTTCAGTTTTTATTGTTTGTTCTCCTTTTTATTTGTTGTGATCTTCAA
>NC_050534.1:8978336-9021189 GCF_002922805.2 Oryzias melastigma | reverse complement strand
TTTTATTTATTTTGCACTAGGTACTGTTTCCTTATTATTATGGTATTATGCCATAATTAATATACATGTTCTCTATTATTATTGGTATACGTATCAATATCGCAAATATCAATACCGATACTTTTATCTAAAAATGTTGTATTATAGAATACTTTCGAAATCATACTTTTTTTTGTTTATTAAGTTTATAATAAAACACAGGACAAAGACTTTTGGCAAATACGAAAATTTATTAACTATTTATAGCAATCTTTACTGAAAATACATAAAATATAAAACATGTGTATGAGTTATGGCTTAATACCATTATAATAAAGAAACAGTACCTAATGCAAAATAATTAAAAAAATACAGTGTAACAAAAATGTAAAAATATGCCGGGCTGCTATGATTCGTCGACTAATCGACTACTAAAATAGTCGACGACTAATTTAATAGTCGATTAGTCATTACTTTATATTATATAGAGTGAGTGTGTAGTAAAGTTCAACGAAGTTATCCGCGTTTAGCACGACAAAATGCACTTTTTAAAAATATTTGAGTCAGTAAGACCAAAACGTTATCTTTTTCTCTCTATTCTCGATTCATTTTTGCCCAATCTGGCAACACTACAGTGAGATAGACACTGCTCTTGCATGAACTCCGTAAGGAAATTCAAGTACTTTACTGTACGTATTGAAGAAAAACTGAAACAAAAGTATCAATGTCAACTCATACTTCACCTTATCGATACTATCAATACTCAGAAAGATACGCCCACCACTAAGGGCTATTGTATAAGGAGGATGTGTGATTTTGAACCAGAGCCACTGATATACTATAAGGGCATTAGCCATTTTTGAGTTGACAATGTTGGGGAAAAATTTAGATTCTTAAAAATAAAGCTTACAATTACCCTATTTATGTCAAAACAACCTCTTCTCTTCCATAAATGTGCTTTAAAGTATTTGGTTTCCGTTTATTTGCCAGCATGTGTGTACTGCTAATGTCACTCTCTGGAGTGTGTTTTGTCTCACACAGGCACAGTCTGTTTTCAGGAGCTGCCCTTGCTGTCAGGTCTCTGGTGTTTATAAATCCAGACAGAGGAAGACGGATCATCAGGCCTCGAGCTGCCACGCATCCATCCTGCAGAGGGCTTCCACAGACAGCCTTCAACACCTATTACTCTTTCCTGCGCGTCTGGAAACCACACTTACAGCCGCTTTAATTATTGTTTGGTTTTTTTTCTTTTCGTTGGCAGTGACAGGTTCAAATGAGAATTTTTGTTGCGCCTCTTCTGCATGAGGGGCAACAGCTGCAAGCTAAAGCTGCTTTATGTACATATTCTTTTGTTTTTTAAACGGAGAAATTATATTTTAGGTATTATAGTGTATTCAGACCAATTGTTTTGTTCCTTAAACCCAAACCAGAAACACATTTTTTTTTATCCTCCCCAGCTTCACTTCATATTACCGTCTGGTCTTACTCAACAGTGATAGGAAGCAATGGTTAAAGTCAGGGGCGGGGCTACTGAGCTCAGCTCCAAAAGCCACGCCCCCTCAGAGGACATTTTTGAAACAGAGGCTTCAGATCAACATAAAAAATATATTTTTAAGACATTTAAGTTGAGGGATTTTGGTTAAAAATTTCCTAGTCGTAATTAAAACACTACTGGGATTTTTTTAAATGAAAAAAAAAAATTAATACTATGTAGATTTCTGAATGGCCTACTTGCGAATCCTTTACTTTTAACTTTATAACACCGGTATGTAGAAGTTGCTCCAAATAGTGTATGTGACATCTTCCTTTGGGTCATCATGTATGAAGTGTAAAGATTGACTGATATGGTTTTTAATAGGCTAATACAGATACTGATTATTAGTAGTCAAGAAGATAACCGATAATTGGAGCCAATACTAATTTACCGAATTAGTGGAAAATATTGACGACCAAATTTAGAAAAATACAAACATCAACAATTAATATATTTAAAACAGAAGTTGTATGAAGTAAATAAACAAATTTGAATACATTTACAAGTAAATTTGTTACTCCTCCCCATCTTGTCCCAAAATGATATATTTATTTTTAAGCAGTTTACATATTTTATTGGTTTATTGGTTTCAAGTTTATTGGTTTAGCATCCCATTTGTACAGTTATCAAAATCTACAATAAAAAACAAACAACCAATCAAAAAAAAGAATAGGCAGAAGCTTATTAAGCTTATTCAATGCATTTCCTTTAAAAAGTAAACGATAAAATTCCTTTAGATCTACCCCCCCCCGGATCGGGATCTGGAATACGCTAGAGAGACTATGACTCTTGGTTGCCCTGGGAACATCTCAGAATTCGCCCAAAGGAGTTAGAGGAATTGACCAATGAGAGGAAAGTCTGGCCATATTTACTTAGACTGCTGACCTAAAAACCCGGTCCAGTATGAGCGGAAGAAAATGGATAAATTGGATATTTTTAAATTAATTTATAAGGAAAAGGCAGTTCTTTTATGTTTCTACAAAAACTTCACATGACATGTTTGAATTATTTTTTAAAAAGTTATGAGGGACATTTTGTTTCCTACCACGATAGTTAAGACCACCAATGGACCGAATGCACTTGATATATCCACCATAGCATCTCTGGCCTGAATGAAGAGTAAGTTTTCATTCATTTACTGAATTTCTTTCTGTAAATAAACTGTCCACATCTAATAGGATTTATGGTTTGCAATAGTAGATCAAAGGAGAACACTGACCATAAACGGTGCCAGTACCACTGTTTTATCTGGCCACAAATTGAGTTTTTCTAACCTACATGATGGATGGTTTGCTGTATTCCCCGGTGGCTTTATTTTTGGGTCTGTTCTACAAAAATGAAAGAGCCATCAGGGAAAACGCTGCCTCTTCTCATCCTCCAAGTTCTAAATCTCCTGTAAGATTCCTATAAAAGAACCAAATTCCCTCAAGTTTAAGGGAGAAAAAAACCCAAGAGATATTCAAGAAAAACTGGGGAGGGATGAGTGAATAAAGAGCAACTGAAGCACGTTTTATAAGTTTAAGGAACCTTTTGTGAAACTGGATGCAATTTTCTATTGTGAAACAATGTAAAAACTTTTACATTTTTCTTAAAAGATCGAGTAATTTCTCATTTCCAGCATATTTATCTACTACAATAAAATATAAGAAAACATATTTGACAAATTTAAATACTTTTACTGGAAATGATAAAAAATCCACTGAGTAGCCAGTATTTAAAGAGAATTCAAAGTACTCTGAAGTCGTCATGAAGAAGAGAATGGATTCCTATACGTCTACCGAGCTGTCAGGAAACACTAGACTCCCCACGGGTTCACAGAACAAGAATGAAGGATAAAAATAGGCGTCCGCTTATGACAGGGAGAAATGTCCGCAGCTCAAATGAATCTTGATAAAGAGTCATCCCTCTAGGCGCTGCTTCTGGAGACGTAGAGGGAAATCGTTCAGGTCCTTGATTCTTTACATTTCCTCATTATATCTCACCTTTTTGACTTTGTGTTACTGCGGTTGTTAGGTCTCTGACTACGGCTGTGACGATGAATCGATTTCTGGTCCAGATCAATCTGTCTGGGGCAAATTGTTATTCAAATCAACTTAAACCAAAACAATAGTTTAAAATTAATTTAAATTGATGTTGGAAATTATCATTTGGTTTGAGACATGGTAGATTTATTTTACTATAACTTAAAAACACCCAAGGTCCATCACACATACAACACACACGATTAGGGCTGGAAATCACTGGGAACCTCATGAGACGATGCGATACACGATACACGGCTCACAATGTCAATGATATCGCAATACTTCTGTAATTGGTAAAAATAATCTCTAATAACTCCAAATATATAGAAAAACACACATGATTAGGGCGGGGAATCACTGGGTACCTCATGATACGATGCACGATACATGGCTCACGATATCGATAATATCGCGATACTGCAATAATTGTTAAAAATTATCTCTAATAACTCACATTATATAGAAAAACACATGATTATAGGGCTGGGAATCACTGTGTACCTCACGATACAATGCGATACACGATACATGGCTCACGATGTTAAAATCGCAATACTGCGATAACTGTTAAAAATCATCTCTAATAACTCACATTAAATAGAAAAACACACATGATTAGGGCAGGGAATGACTGAGTACCTCAAAATACAATACACGGTTAATGGCTCACAATATTGATAATATCGCGATACTGCAATAATTGTTAAAAATTATCTTGAATATAGAAAAACACATCTTTATAGTACTGGGAATCACTGGTTACTTCACAGTACGATGCGATACACGATACATAGCTCACAATGTATTTGATATCGCAATACTGCAATAATTGTTCAAAATCATCTCTAATAACTCACATTATATAGAAAAAGACACATGATTAGGCCTGGAAATCACTGTGTACCTCACGATACGATGCGCGATACATGGCTCAAGATATCGATAATATCGCAATACTGCGATAATTGATCAAAATCATCTCTAATAATTTACATTATATAAAAAAATATCTTTATAGGGCTGGGAATCACTAGGTACCTCACGATACGATGCGCGATACATGGCTCAAGATATCGATAATATCGCAATACTGTGATAATTGATCAAAATCATCTCTAATAATTTACATTATATAGAAAAACACACATTTTTGGGGAAAATATCTCCCTATTTATTTTTTAGTTTGAACACAATCATGATAAACAACTTGTGTCTAATTTTGCGCAACAAATAAACACTTTAGTGCAACGTTGCAGAAATCAGTAACACTATGTCTTTACAGGCATTGACGTCAATGGAATTAAAACTAACTGTAAAACTGGTTGCTAACAATAGTAAACGTGAACAGCACTGCCAATACTTAGCGCAGAATTGTTGTAAACAACAGAACAAAAGTTGAATATTTCAAGTAGCTGCCAGGCATACTGGTGCAACAGGCGCCCCCTATCTACCTCTAAAGGACCGTCTCACCAAAGTATGACAAATATAACGTTTTACAGCCTCTTCAAATGTAAAAAAGGTTGATACTTGGTGAGAACCCATTGAGAATCAATCGCAGGACCAGTGTTGGGCATCTCACTTCAAAAAAGTAATTAGTTATAGTTACTGGCAATAAAAATGATCATTTCATCATTACAGTCCAATGTGCAGAAACACGTGGAAATCTTGAGACACCTCACGATTCACTTATGAAACAATCATCAATGCATCCTGATTTTTTTTCTGGAGGGCCAGATATAATTGCCCAGAGGGCCGGATCCGGCCCCCGGGCCTTGACTTTGACACATGTAACCATATTACAGTATTTTCTTTTTTCAGCTGAAGTGCATTTTTAAGTAAAAACAAGATCAATATATTAGTTTAACTTTTATTAAAAAGATAAAAGTTTTGAAACATTTCATTTGGCAATCAAACATTTTCCCAGCATCAAAAGAGAAAAATGTTCAGTGAACTCAACAACCTTGAGTAAATTTTCACCACACTGAGTCACACTGGCTGAATTTTAGCTAAATATGCCCTGAATCCGTTTTAGATCAGTGAATCTAATCGTTCAAAATGAATAAATATCGATTATTAATCGTATGGTCAACTAAAAAATTTTGATATGAATGGAATCATTGTTAAAACGAATCGTGACACCCCTATCTCTAATAAAAAAAGTAAAAACCCTGACATCAACCTCAATAAGAGCTTTTCCAAACATACCGGTTTGTACTTAATCAATAACTAGTAGAATTTGCTGCTTAACTGTTGAAAAAGCCAGAAAAAAAAGGAATTTTTCTTAGAATTTGGTGAAAACCAAAACAAATTGCAACAAGCCGGTGTCTAATGGACTGTTAAGGCTTGTCTGTGGATCGTGTAAATATTTCCTCACAGTTGTGCTCACAGCTTTTTTTTTTTTTCTGTCCTGCAGTTGCAAAACAAAATCTGTTGTCGCCTACTTTATTAACACCAGTTAAGGATTTAATTCTACAGCTCGGTAAGAATAGTATCATATTAGACTTTTGCAAAGTAGTTGTTCCAATCAGGTTAGAAAAATGTGTTTTTCCGTTTTAAAAACTCCATCCTGGAAGCAGTTCGGAACATATGACAATGAGTAGTTTTGGCATTTTGAGACAATCTTGTTCATTAGTGAAAGAAAATATCACAAAAAAATGCATTTGGAAGTATCCTACATATGGTGCATTCTGTATAAGTGTTTTTAGGTCTTCTACAGAGGTTTTAGCATATGTATAATTAATAGGGGAGTGTATAAATTATCAATGTGGCCATAACCATCTCAGTTTGACTGTATTTGTGTTGAAAATCGCAGTAAATGCTGGTGTTTTCCACTATAATGTGTCATCAGGTTGTTCAGTAATGAACTCAGCGAACTGCAGCGTACCCGCACAGCGCCTCATTACTCCCAGCAGATCATGACTTTATTATTGCAACTCATCATGCTAGAATAAATGTGTACCATGTTGTCCCAATTTAATGTAGTGATCTGCAAAGTGGCATTAATTCCGTTGATTTCGCGTCAGACAGCGGTGCCAGTAAGTGGAACGGTGAAGCGAAAAAGAGAAAGGAAATGGCAGCGCCTCGACCTGAGTGGAATATGAGTCGCTTGCTTTTGTTAAAGGGGCTGCAGTTCAGTCGCATCAAACTCAATCCGCATTTTTGAAATATGGCAAACCCTGCTGACAATAGAGGGGAAGAGAGCAATGTCGTTTGGGAGCCATAATGTGGCTGTGATTCCATTATAAAATTCTCCAGGGAGCATTCAGGGAATCTGCAACATCTCTGAATGATGAAAATGCCGCTTCTGCTCACTTCACGAGCGGCATCGGCACACATTTAGAGGAGTCTTACTGAATGGAGGTTCCTGCTGTAAGAGACTGAAGGCCTGGCTAGACACTCCACATTTAAGGGAGTGGGTGAAAAGTCCTCTGGAATCGGGTAAACAAGCAAACTCTGAGGGGGTCTGTTTAGTTGCAAGTGAACCCTGTTGTGGTTTTCTACAGTGAGGATGCAAAAAGTTGATCTAAATCACTTTAGTAAGAATCCGGTCCTAAAGATCAATTTATTTTATTGTTATTAATGGCCCGATGATATCAAAATATATTTTTATGGAGAGTAAAATATTGAAAGTTATTCAACGTTTAAGTTGATTTATTCTGGAAGAATATTCCTGCCTTTTTTATTATTCATAATTGTGTTAAAAAGTTACGGTTTTAAAGTTTTAAAAATTGGTTATTCTGGTAGCTTTTTGGACTATTTTGGAATTTACTAAGATTTTTTAGGCTTTTTTGGAGATAGGCTAAGATTTGCGTGTTAGCTGTTTTGGCTAATTTAGGCTTTTTTCAGTTTTTTGGGGATATTTTGAAGTTTTTTAGCTACATGCTAGCTGTTTTTGCTAACCTACTTTTTTGTTTTGTTTTTTTAGGTTAAAATATTTTATCTGGCTGTCAGCTTCAGCATTTATAGCTATCAGCGTTTTTAGCTATCAATTTCAGCATCTTCAGCTGCCAAATTCAGCTTAAAGGATTCACGTAAGCATTATCTCAGTTAGTGGTATAAATCTAGTTAGTAATTATGTGAAAAAGTTATGGTTTTAAAGTCTTAAAAATTGGCATTCTGCTATGTTTTTGGACTATTTTGGCATTTACTAAGTATTTTTTAGGTTTTTTTTGGAGTTAGGCTAAGACTTGCATGCTAGCTGTTTTGGCTAATTTAGGCTTTTTTCATTTTTGGGGGATATTTTCAAGTTTAGCTATTTTTTCAGCTACATGCTAGCTGTTTTGGCTAACTTTCTTTTTTTGTTGTTTTGTTTTTTTAGGCGAAAATATTTAACGTGGCTATCAGCTTCAGCATTTTCAGCTATTAGCGTTTTTAGCTATCACTTTCAGCATCTTCAGGGACCATATTCAGTTCATGATTATGTTAAAAAGGTACGGTTTTAAAGTCTTAAAAATTTTGTTTTAGTGTGTTGAATAAATGTTTATCCTGTTCGGCCCGCGACCTAAAGTGTGTTTTGGATTCTGGCCCCCTGTGTGATTGAGTTTGACACTCCTGATCTAAATGATTTAGCAGTACAGGTCAAGTAAATGGTAAAAAACAGAAACAATGTGTACAATAGTTCCTTACTATAACACAGTTAACGTTTCGCAGCCTGGCAGTTTGGCAGATTTTTAATATTTTTTTAACAACGTATTGTGTTCTGCATCCTGATTGGCCGTAGGCCATTGTCAATTGAACGTCTTAGTACCATATCTCCTGTACAATAGTGTCTCAAGTGTCTCATATTTCACACGTCACTTTCGCTCGATGACGCTACCAATAATCACCAGTCTGCTAGCGTTATCGCGGCGCCTCCAGCACTTAAATATACATAACAACGGCGGTTTTAGAACTTTGAAAAGGTCACGCTAAAACAAAAAGTCATTATTTTTTCTCTTTGAAATAGAAATTTTCAGATTTTCAAACGAAAGAAAAATAAGAGTTGAAAGTGAAAAAAGGATTTGAAACAGAAAAAAATGTTTATAAATGGAAAGTTTGAGTTTTGAAACCAAAAAAAACATAATTTAAAGCTGAAAATAATTCAGTTTTTTTAGAATTGCAAGATGTTTTGGATTTCTTACTTTTTTTCAAAATGTTTTAGTTGGATTTCAGGTATTTATGGCCCTAAAATAGCTCCATACCAGCCTGGTCTCTTGCATTTTGGGTCTAAAATTGTAATTTTTTTATATTTTGTGCCTGAAAAAGAATTTACTTTAATATTCTGGTCTGAAATGTCCCTTAGTTCCTTCACATCCTGTGGTTATTGCATCTTACAAAGGTTTATTTTACTCTTACGGTCAAACTCCCAGTCCATGGGACAATGCTTCAGTGAAAGTACTGATAGGCAGAGAAAATAAGTACAATGTTTAAAAAAAAGTGGCACTTGATACCTGCATTATTATAAAGTTACAAAGGACTAATTCAAGAAACTCTGCAAGTTTGTAGCTTAGCAACAGAGGTTTCTGTAAGGTGAAAAAAAGCAAATAAGATACATTTTCTTTATTTTTATCACATTTTGTGACATTACATGCAGTAGTCTGGATATTTCATAAACAATAGAAAAATGTCAAATAAAAACTAAAAACAATTCTTGCAAATTTTCCATTTTGTTTTTGTGATTCGGTTTTCTTTCACACACAATTTCAGCCCATCTTCCATTTCAAACACGAGCTTGTTAGGAACAGAATTGCTGCTTTAGTGTGTAAACACAATAAAACATTTAGCTGTGAGGCAGGTATTCTCTGATTTCTGCCCCGCTCCGGTCGGCTCCAGCAAACGCGTGTGAATGCGTTCAGAAGTGCGTGTAAACCTGCTTTTGTGTCGGAGGCCCATTGTTTATCCCCTCTGAGCAGTGCGGGAGCGCGCCTGTGCTACAGTGGAGAATCGTGGTGATTCTTTACTTCAGCGTGCCCCCTTTTGGCCTCTAAAACGCACCAGCCTATTTCCCTATAATGGCTCTGCCATGTTTTCCAGCTCCCACGGGAGCATTGTTGCGCTCGCCTTTCTCTTGCTGAAGTGAGAGCAGTATGTGGTGTTAAGATGAGTGAACACTGATGAGGGGCAGTTGTTATGCAGAGCTTATTACTCTCTGCTTTGTACTGAGGGGAGACTGTCAGCAGCGGCCACGGCTATTCATTAATGTTATGAATAATGACCTACAGTCTGTGTGTTTTGTGTGCACAAACAGAGCCACACTGAACCGTTCAGAGTGGCTCCATCACATTATAGCTTTACCCTTCCTGTTGTCCACTTCTTACTTATTTACATTAAATTCCAGGTAAGTTAAAGATGAGAAAAACCTTTGCTCATAGATTTTCTACAAGGGCTGTAAAAGTATTCAAATACTCAGATATTCGCGATCTGTTCCAGAGAAAGCAGGAATTATTTATAAATAAAGAGTATAGTAAATGTGCACTAAAGGGGTTTCAACTTAATAATCCATACATCTGAAGCAAATAAATCATCATTGTAAAGTGTTGGTGAAGGTTCTCATTTTCAAAGTAAAGTTATCGAGTGTTTTTGTAGATAAATAATAATAATAAAGAGATTGAAGTTCAGCTTCCTGAAAGAAATTCCTAAAAATTAAGTCTGGATATCAGCAATAATTTCTAGAATTATTCCATTTGATCAAAATTTTCCTAAATTGTTTAGATCCACTAAATTGAGTTTCATCCAATCAATTTTGAGTTTACACAATTAGACACATTTGTTCAGAAATACATTTGTAATATATATATATATACACACATTTAGAGTCATTTGTTTAGAAATTCATTATCTGTATATATATAAATGTTTTGAAGATATTCATATTAGACTGATTCAGTTCACATATTGTAAAATTTTTATACTGTGAAATTATATCGAGATTGTTGAAACCATTCATGGATTCTCAAACAGAGAATCTCCAACAATTGTTCTGCCTCTCCTGGAGGGTGTTTCAGTTTGGCCACTAGGTGGCGATTGCACTAAAGCATTATACATAATTCCAGAAGAAGAAGAAAGTATGAGCAAAAAACTATGTTTTAGACCACAAAGTGTTACTATAAAACAATTTCTTTAAGAGAGTTTGGAAAACTAATAATTGTGAACTTCCTATGGGAAGTTTAGCATTTTGCATTAGGTGGATCTCTACTTTTATAGATCGATTATGGACCTAATAAGATTAGATCAGGGGTGTCAAACTCAATCACACAGGGCAGGGGGCCAAAATCCAAGACACATCTTGGGTTGCAGGCCGAACAGGCTAAACATTTATTTACAACACTAAATCTTTATAACTTTAAAAATGTAACTTTTTTAATATTACTATGAATAAAAAGCTAAAATATTAGCTAAATTACAAGTTAGCTTAAAAAACTTAATTAAAAAAAGCCTTAGGTTAGCCAAAAATAGCTAGGATGTAGCTGAAAAAAATACCCAAACAAGCTAGTGTGTGAATATTAGCATAACTCCAAAACAGCCCAAAAATAAAAAAAAAACCCTAAATTAGCCAAAACAGCTAGCATGTAGCTGAAATATTAGCTAAACTCCAAAATAGCCTAAAAAATCCTAAAAAATAGTCCAAAAAGCTAGCAGAATGACAAATTTAAAACTTTAAACTGTAACTTTTTAACATAATTAAGAATAATAAAAAGGCAGGAGTAGTATTCCAGTATAAATTAACTTAAACCTTAAATAACTTTCAATATTTTACTCCCCATAAAACTATATTTTGTCAAAAATATACAAATATACAAGTTAGAAGTTACAAGTTACTTGGAGGGCTGGATCCGGCCCCCGGGCTTTGAATTTCATACGTGGCTGAGATTGATTGAGATCGATTATTCAATTTTATCAACCCAGCCCAGTAAAAAATATTTAGTTTTAATACAATTTAAATTAAAAAAAAAAACATTTCAATAAGGGGGTATTCAGACTGGAAAAATCATTTGGTCTAGATCGAATCCTGCATTCAGACTGCCGTCAAGCGCCCCATCCCGTTTCAAACTAAAGCTTGGACCAAACCACCTGACTAAACATCTCTTCACTCACTGGCCAGGATTTAGGAGGGCGGGGCAAGGCAACCAGAGGCAGACATTTTGGAAGTCCTGCACTTTGCAATCTTTGTCGGGATAGTTAACTTATTCAAACTTTATTTTTTGGTGATCAATTTTGAAAGTCTGTAACTACTTAAAAAATAGCAAGACCTAAAAACATTGGTCTTGTTTTTTGTTAACATTCATTTAAATGCGCTACCATAACTCTAATTTCTTCATCGCTACCACTTCCTACATGCTTCACATGTGTATTAATCCTAATTTGTATGGATACACCTCTTCCATGTTTTATTCAAATGTGTTTTGTACAAGTGTGTTTGTTGGATCGCTGTTGTGTTATGGTCATTACAGCGACAAAAGAGCCGCTCGGAAAGCAACTGCTGTTGCAAACACTTTCACAAAACATCCCCCGTTTTCATTTTTCACCTTAGTTTGTGGCCACCTGTGGAAAAACAGTAATCTTTCTCTTTCAAACTCTGTTGTTGCAGTCCACCCAGAGAACTCAAAGACAACCAAAATTGTAAAAACCGCAGGCAGAAAGCCAAAACAACGAAATATAAAAAAATAAATCACATAAAAGCCCTGGGAAGTTGTGTGAAGCTGCAAAGCTGACTAACAACTGTGTTTGGGGTTCTGATAAAATGATGCAAGCCCTTTTATTTTGAAGTCTTTGTTTGAGAACACAGTCAGCATAAAATATTAAGGAACTTTCGTACACAGCCACGGTTTGTGTGGAATAATCACAACATTCAAACTATCTAAAGACAGCTTTGAGATTATTTCCTTTTTCCTTTCAGCTGCATTGATTTTTTTCCGACAGTAAATAAAATTGCTTTGCACATTCGTGAAAAAATTGTTACTTTCTTACAACATTCCACACTCTATATGCTGATAAAACAACATCTAAGACAAGTTGTGCTTTTTAGATTAGAAGTAGAGAGGAAGTCAGTTTTTCTCCTGGAACATGTAGACTTTATGTTATAGTGTTTGGTAGAAACAACTTGAAGATAAGTATTTACCATCCATCGATTTTCTATACTTGCTCAGTTTTGTCAACATAGCAACTTATTTTTAAGCTGCTAACACGATTTGCCCCGTCTGGCACGGTGGGGCGTCCAGTTTCAATGTTACGTCAATGAACTGACGTGTGTTTCTATGTTCAAATATCTGAACTGTGGCAAAGAATTTAAGTATACAGGCAAACTTTCATGTAGCGATGTGGCTCAAAACCTTTGACGGTAGCTCCTCCCACATGCGTCTGGAGCATCAAGTTCGGGAGTAGCAAATTTGACGCATTGTCTCAAAAATTACAAATTTCCTGGTGTCACCGGAGACTTTTGTGGTGTTTAAAGACTCAAATTTGAAAGAAGGTATTGTTCTCACCAAGCACGAGTGGGAGGTGCTGTGGGGTTCCAGGAACCCCAAAGTGGTTTTCATAGCCAGTGCGAGTCAACTCCCACCACATATTTGATCAGTGAGGACATTCCTGACACAAAAAGATGGGACTTGTTGCAGTTAAAGTTAGGAATTTAAGGATTCATAAAATAGAAGGGTATATTTTCTTTGTTTTTATTTTTTTTCTAGACATTTTTCCTTGAAAGGCTATGCACAAATAAAATACTATATAGATGATGGTGTCATTCAGCAACTTCTAGCAACTTTGGGGTCAGTCAAAAGAGACTTTTCTCATAGAGGAGTTGGGAACACTATGACTATTCCTGTCTGGGGTCAGAGGAATTCTTGAGCCAACCCAGCTACTGTCTGTTAAGGATGGAGTACACCCTAGATCCCGAAATGGGCAACTCCAGGCCTCGAGGCCTTTATTCTGCTTTCCGACATACATCTAATTGGCTGGACACACCTGAACCAGGTAATCAGTCGCAAGTAGAGTCTTGAATATCTGGTAATCATGCAGACTCACTGGCCCTCGAGGCCTGGAGTTTCCCATATCCCTGAGTTAACCTATGAAGTAGGTTTTTTTTGGACTGTGGGAGGGTACCAGAGAAAACCGTCCCATGCATGGGGAGAACAAGCTCCACACAGAAAGAAGCCAACTGGCAGTCGAACTAGGGACTTTTCACTGATAGGCAAGATTGCTAACCCCTTCACCACCGTACAGCCCTACAAATATTCACATGTAACTCTTTATTAATTTAGCAAATAGGAGTCGTGAGTTGATTAACCACGTGAAGCCCCAACAGTCTAGTATCCTTTACTAGGAATGGTTACCAACCTGGTCATATGGTGTTAGATCCCATCATACTCTTCAACTGGGGCTTGCCTCAGTGCCAATAACTGGGTTGCTTTGCCTGGAAGAAATTTGGGATCTGTTCAGGGTGTACCCACCTTTGCTCAACAGTATCTAGCAACCCTGTGACCCCGACAGAGAGTCAGTAGGTTCTGAAAATGGACTGATGGATGGGTTGCTCTAAGAATCCCTTGCCCAAATCACAAAAGGTGTTCAGTGGTGTCAAGGTAAGGACTGCTGACACGGGCCATTATATCCTCTCACATTTTGGAATTACTACCCAACTAATTCTGCTCCGTGACGTTGAGTATTGACATCTTGGAAGACAAAGAAGTTTAATCCCAGACCATGAAGACATTTGTCTGTCACTAGTTTCAAAATCTTGTCCAAGTTTCTCTCTACTGGTTTTTAACGCAGTCTTGAGGAACATCAGTTTGACATCGGCCTTTCGCACAAGCTTGTCCAGATCAGTCAAACGTGGCGTGCTGACTCTTGGAGCGGACAGTCTAGCTGGGCTCTTGCTCACAGACACCTGGAGGCACCAGAAGGTCAAAACGAGTTCAACAGAAACAGTAAAATGGCCACACAGATTCTGCAAATAATGTTCATACACACAAGTCACAAACTCCAGTATGGTACTCATTCCACAAATATACATATGACATCAACTCAATCAGTCCCCAACGTTTTTCAGGCCATGGACCATTTTAAGGTCCGACCATATTTCCTCCGTATGAGGCTGAAGAGGGTGTCTATTTTTTTTTTCAGTTTTTAAGTTCCCTTAACTTTAGGGGGTAAAGATTATCTGCAGTTGGTTTAACATTTATTAGTACACTATATTTCATGAAGGAACTACTAAATTATGGTATAGATTTTCTCTTAACCCATAACTATCAAACTGGTAGCTAAAAAGTTGGATGCCAACTTCAGCTTCATCTGACTTTCAAAGTGTAATGAATATATTCAGAAAAAAAAAAAAACATAACTAAAACAGGTATTTTCTAAATATAATCATAAAGGTGAATCCATTAGTTGAGCAACTTTATTAGCAACATCCTCGTAACATTATACAGCCGGTTGCTGGATATTATGCATTAATATTATGGTTTGTGGGAACAAATGTAAGTCAATCCAGGAGCGAATATTCTTGGTTTTTGCCTCTCAAATAGTGCTGGGCAGATCGATCCAAAATATCGATAGTATTGACCTTAAGTTGATATCGGATCGATATTGGCCCGCAGATATAAATATTTCTATTATTGTTTGACATTTTTCTTTAAAGGCTATAAGTTACAAATTATTTAGATTTCTACCAGTTGCTTTTTATTTTAATCGTTAAACATTTTGATTTATTTTTATATCATAGTTGACTGTAGACTGTTTTGCATTCACTTCTTCACTTCTCATTTAACTTTAAGATTTTTGTATTTTAATAAACTATTTTCTATGTGACTGAAAATATTGTCCTAATTTTGTTTTTAAGTTTAAAGTAATTTAAAAAAGGTAAACTTACAAAAAAATAAAACATTTGTGGCCAATAAAAACAATTGAGATTTTGAGATTCATGTCACATCCAAAAAAAAATATTGATATTGGTATTGATTTTGGTGATATTGAACGGTTTTTGATCAGTGTTGGATCAATACCCAAATGCTCAGTATCATCCAGCCCTACTATCATTTACAGCTTTCTTTTATTTTGAAGTTGAAGACTCTTCTGTTTCCTCCCTGGATTCTTTTTTGCAAAAAGAAACCATCCAAAAATATGATTTTCTTTTCAACTCTGCAGTTTCAATTTAGCGGTCCCTTTACGAAAGCATGTATTTTCAACATGTGATCGAGAGTTTTCCACAAGAGTCAACGATGAGCCGGATATGGTGAAGAGAAACCAGTAGTTCTCAAAGATAAACATCCTTCAAAATCAGATCATAAATAAATTGGAAAAACTGTGGGTTGTTTGGTTTCCTCTAGAGACCAGTATCAGATGTTCTATAGACTGGCGGGACAGTTGGATACTACTAATCTAAAAGAGACAGAAACAAGATTTCCAAGGATACTGTCAAGAAAGACACAATCCAACACAAATGTCCATCCTTTGATCCTGTGTTTTGAAATGCAGAGATACCTGATAAAAATGTAAGATCCGTTCACAGGCTCAATCCCTCATGGTTAACCCTTTGAACCGCGTATTCTCACTCTAACAGTTGTTTTAAGGAAACGGCTCTTCACCAACTTTCAGCCACTTGTCATCATATCCCAAATCTTCAACTCATCCGGTCCCTACCCTCACCTGAGAGGGTTCCGTCTGAGTTTATCTTTATAGCGATTAATACCACAGGGAGGTAGAGACTCTAGTGGCCCATCTCTGAGATCAGCCTCAAAACTCCAGCCTGAAGCTGCTGTCATCTTGAAGGAACTGCTACATTTATTTAATTTTATATTAAAACATTTTTTATGTCATTTTTGGATTTTGCACCTTCAGGTGCATCAAATGCTTTTTTTTTTAACATATAAAAGCAATAATTACACAATTATGTTTAAAATTTCAATGAATCTTTTCCATAAACCCTTTTTTTAAAAAACATCTTCAAAACCACTTTCTATGAGACTTGTAATAGATGAATTTGTCCAAAGACATCAGCTACTGTAAAACACCCTCACACCTTCAATGAAAAAAAGACCTTGGTAGCCATTTTTATGTGGTTGCCAGGGCAACAAGCTGATTCAGGGAGGTGTTCACAATAGCGCTCCAGCATTGTCCAGTGTTTGCAGCACGGCTCTTACTGTATGAGAGGGTTTCTCTGAGGCTGGAATTTCCCCTAAAATATTATATGCGATTTGTAAAAGCATCAAAGTCTGTCTGCCTCGTGTTTTTGGCAGAAGACGCTTGTACATAGATTCTATAAAGGAGTATGCAATCCTTAGTCGTCCTTGAGGTCTTGAACCTTTATAGGGTGGCGGTAGTGCAGAGGTAGAGCGGTTGACCTCTGTGTGAATGGTACTGTGACCTTAAAGCAAGATAGGAAAGTGTTTTATAAGTTTATGCAATTCACAATTTCAAGTTTGAAGTTTAGGAACCTGTGACAGACTGGTGACCCTGTCTTCACCCAACAATGGCTGATATAGGCTCCAGCAACCTCGTGACCCCAAAAAGAGATTAAACTGGTGTCGAAAATGGATGGATGGAAGAAAGTTCAGAGACTTGAACTTTACTTTGACTATGAGATCTAAGATCTAGTTTGGATCGGAAGGCACTTCAGATGTTCTATCTACACCTTGATGATTTTGTCTTGAGAGATGAAGTTCATGACAACCCGTACTTGCACTTCAGTTTAGGAGACATAAGCATTTCTGTAAAACTGAAAATAGGAATCACACAAACTCATTAGTCCTCCAGTCTAATCTGTTGATTTTTGTATTTAGTGCGTTACAAATAATCTGCGTGTATGTAACAAACATTGTTACCAGATAGAATTCAAGGGGTTAAATTATGGATAAGTAAAGCTCTATTTTAAGAGAAATAAAAAGATGCTTTTATCATCAGGAGATTTTCTTGTAAATATTTAAGCATGTATGTTGGTACAAAATAAAAACTAAAAATGTATTTGTTTGCTACACTATGGATTATGATCAAAGTCTGACTGTGTTTTAACTAGAAAACAGTGAAAACAAGGTAGAGGATATAACCAGAAAACACTGTTATTATCATAAAAAAATGATTTTGGTATCAAGAGAAAACAGAAAAAAGAAAAAGGCAGATGTTTATCATAAAAGTTAAAAAAGATAGATATAATTAATGTAGGAAAATAATGTTATCACGAGGAAACAGGCACATTTTTTTGTAATTTTCACGAGAAAACCAGGATAAATAGGTAGGTGTCGTTTTCATGAAAAAAACGACGAAAACATAGCTGACATTATCACAAAAAATGAAAAAAACGTAAATAACCCCATCACAAAAAACAGGAAATAAAAAGCTTATCATCATAAGAAAACAATGTTATTACAACAAGAAAACAATAAAAAAAAAATAAATAAAAATAAAAAAGAGAATAGATGTAAACATCATAAGAAAATTATGTTGTTATTGCAAGGAACGGCAAAAAAATATAGTAGTCGTTTTTTCAAGAAAACAAAAAAAGAAAGGTAGATGTCATTATCAAAAAACGGTAGCTGTTATTATCACGAGAAAATGGGAAAAAAGGTAGATCATGAGAAGACTGACTAAGAAAGTGACATCACGAGAAAATTAACATAAGTAAATGTCGTTACCACAAAAAATAGGAAACAAAAAGGTTATCATTAAAAAAACGTCATTATAACAAGAAAACAGTTAAAAAATATAGATGTATTTATCAAGAGAAAATGATGTTGTTATCCAAAGGAAACGGGGAAAAAAGTGTAGTTGTTTTAAAGAGAAAACAAAAATAACAAGGTACATGTTGTTATCATCTTCATCAGAAAACTGACAAAAAAGGTTGTTGATGTCACAACAAAACAAAAAACAGTAATTATCGTTACTATCAGACAGCGGTAAAAAGAAAGATAGATATCGTTATTGCAAGGCAACTGACAAAGAGAAGGTAGTTGTTGATACCCTCAGAAAATAGGGGAAAAAAAGGGTACATGTCATTATTACGGGAAAAAAAAGACCAAAAAAGACGTAGTTGACAAAATTACAACAAAATGGAGAAGTAAAAAGTAAATGTCGTTATTACGAGAAAACTGTTATTATCGTAAGCAAACCATGATATGAAAAAAGGCTGACAAGGTAGATGTCGCTATCACTAGAAAGCCGTAGACTTCACAAAAAGACGGAAAAAAGAAAGATCTAAAAAAGTTAATTGTCAATATTACTAGAAAACGATGTCACTACTGTGAGAAAATGGGCAAAAAAGCAAGGTAGACCAAATACTGTATGACAGATAGGCTTCTGCAAAAATCTGATTTTTTTTTCTCCTTTTTTTCTTTTTTTTTCTTTTTGCTTTTAACCCTACTCTGTCTTTAGAGTTTTGGTTAAAGTCCCGGATCTGCACACTAATGAAATACTCTAATGAAATAAATGCATCAGTACAGGCATTAAGAACAATTCCATACTAGACGTTGTTTTTTTGTTTTCATTGTAGGTCAAGCATTGGGTTAGCACTAACATGATTACTTGTCTTTTTTTTTGTTTGTTTGTATATATTTACATTTCGGTTTGTGTGACAGAACAATCCAGAGCCAGATTAGCTTTGTTCAACAAAGCTGACTTTGACACATCTTTTACTGCTCTGTAGAGAATTGATGTCATTGAGAAGAGCCAGCAACAATCCAACTCAATCCCCCTTTCATGTTAGCACCAGCGACAAAGGCTCTGAATGGATTAGTGTAGGTGATTATTGCCATTGTCAGCAGTCGCTTTTGGGCTCACGCTGTGTGGCGTCACCCCTGCATGTTTTCGTGAGCACCATCTGTAGTTTTCAGATATCGGAAGATACAGAAACCAGAGAAAAGAGACTCTCGGAAGGATAACCAATAAGAACGGAGGGGGGGGTGAGACAGAAACAATTCGCAGTACAAACTGTGTTAGCCACACTCCCAACAGAGAGCAAAGGAAATAGTCCAAAATGAAGATGGACCACAGAGGTGAGATGATGAATGTGGTGTTAGAGGGCGGGGGGAAGAGGACGGTGGTAGGGGTGATATGCTGCACATTGTTTTGGCTGCAGGACAGTTGGGCAGAAGGTTGGGTGTTGGACCGCACGCAAGAGGGAGCGTGGGGGAATGGGCAAAAGAAGCGAGGAAAGTGAGAGACAGATGGATGAAAGTGTGAAGGAGGCAACAGGAAACTGACAGGGGAGGCATTTTTTCAGCTGCCAACTCTGAGAAGAAAAGACGATGAGGAAGATGAGGAGAGCAGCACAAGGAAGAGGGTTAGAGTTTTGGGAGGTTAGTAAGTTGATGCCAAGAAAGACTATCACAGACTACAACTCCATGTATTTATAAAACATTTCCGGAGAAGTAAAGAACACGTCAGACTAAGCTGTGGATCTAAAAAAGGTCAGCGACAGGATACAGAGAAAAGAGATGTGGTTTGGATGTGGAAGTCTGGAGTGACAGAGAAGAACATTGGAGTTGTTCACAGCATGTATGAGAGCTGGAAGACAGTGGTGCGATGTTCTGTAACAGAGGTGGAGGTGGGACACCATCAAGGATCAACTTTAAGCCCCTTCTTGTTTCCGTGGTGATGGACAGACTGATAGATGAGGGTAGACAGGAATTGCTGTGGATCATGATGTTTGCAGATGACACTGTGATCTATAGTGAGAGCAGGGAGCGGGTAGAGGAACATCTGGAGAGGTGGGGACTTGAATGAAGGTCAGCTGCAGAAACACTGAGTATCTGTATGTAAATTAGGTAACAGGAAGCAGAGGTGGAGGACTATAAGGCCTTAGGGTCAACTATCTAAAGCAGGAAAGAGGTAAAGAGGAAGCAGGTCGTAACCATTGCTTGTATGTGTGAAGTGTCATCACTGATAGATAAATGGCTCATTTCTGGCTCCAACTAAATGAAATCAATTCAGTCATCGTATGGGGCAGCCATGGTGCAGTGGTAGGGCGGTCGACTCCTGATCGGAAGCGAGCGGGTTTGATTCCCGCCTTGACCGCCCATGTGTGGAAGTGTCCTTGGGCAAGACACCTAACCCCGAATTGCCTCTGGTGGGAGGTTGGTGCCAGTGTTCGGCAGCGGAGCCACCACCAGTGTGTGAATGTGTGTGTGAATGGGTGACTGTGAAGCGCTTTGGGCCCTCGAAGGAAGGTAGAAAGCGCTATACAAGTATACGCCATTTACCGTCATTTTTTTCACAATACGGATGCCGCCATGTTGAAGCGAGTAGTCTTTGGTAAGCAGAGATTGGTCCAAGACAGTCGGAGACAATGTTTTTGTGGAGTGAAACTGTTAGGAGTCCACACCGCTACCACTTGAAAAAAGGCGAGAAAATCTGTCAATCAAATATTTAAGACCAGGGGCGGAGCTACGGGGGAAAAAAGCCCCCACACTTGCGGCCAAAGTTTTTGAGTCAAAAAAAGGTTGGAGCTACCAGGAAGGAGACCAAAGAAGAGGAGGTCCATGGATGTAGTTAAGGAGGAGATTGATGGAGGCAAACCAGAAATGGATTGTAACAGTTACATTTCATGAACCCTTGAGCTCCAGTGTTCTACATTCCTCTAAGTTTTGTAACTCTTCAACCATTTACGCAACTAACGTAATTCCAGTGGATTCCAAAGCGGAGAAAAGCAGGTTAGCACTGATAAATAGCACTTTAGAGTAGTGAAGTGTTTATGCAATCAACGTAAATCAGCTGATTCTGTGATAAAGAAATCCATCTTTGCACCATTTCTTCCCCATCAGAATAAGCAGATTCACATTGATCCCGTAAATGGTCGAAGATTCACAGTATGTTAAAGATAGTGTATTTTTGGCGTTGTCGGTGACATCTCCATGGTTAAAGAGTTGAGGTATTTGAGTAATTATTTTGAGATGTACTTTTCACTGCACTGCAAAATTCTGAAACTCCACCCACTTCCGCTGTTGACCCCTAAAGCAGCAGCCAAAAGGCAAAAAAGGAGAAGAAAGTAGACTCAGAGTTTGGATTCTTCTTGAACAGACATGTGAGGAATGAAATCATGTATGTACAGCACACCTCAAATTGGTTTGCCAGCTCAGCTGAAGTGCTCGAAACCCCGTGACACGTTTGAATTTGTGTCCAAAGCAAGGCTAAAAATCCTTAACAGACAGAATGAATAAAAGAGGAACTCCATTCAAAGAGGCTGTAAACATGCATCACAGTAGATCCTAAACATTCACATCCCTTTATGTTCAGTATTATACTATGAAGAGTCTATGAAAAAGTACTACCATTATTTGATGATCAGTAGTATATTTTGACAGAGAGCGACTGAATAGGATTTCTAATTTAAGAATTAATGTTCAAACACAATACATTGCAAGTGTTTTGTAGACGACGTGACATCACTGATTGGATGACAACATAGTCTGGAGAAAGCTACTGTCAAAGCTTTTAGCCTCATCGCTACATGGAAGCATTGACCGTATTTTCACTAAAACATTGGTAATCCCGTCTCAATGTATAGATTCATGAGATCATTCAGAGGTTTACCACCTATGAATGTAGCCAGTAAATGAAAGATGGCCGCTTTCAGCGGTACTTCGTCTCTCTGTAACCCTGTATGATGACTTGCCGTCTCGCATTAGCTCAAGAATGGAAAAGCTAGAAACTATAATAACAATGTCTTAGTGGAAATAAGAAAAATTTCTTAGGAGGAGAACGATCAGATTCTGCTCCATGTTTGTTTTGAATGGCGCTTCTTCTTCTGTGTTGCTGTCAGTAGCAGATAGTGATAAACACACCTGCAGCGCCCTCTAACGGTTGTTGGAGGGAAACGAGGAGAGGGACCTGGTTGCAAACAAGATGGCGCCCAAACACATCTTTAAACTTAGCCTTAGCGGAAGTGGAAATGTCGCAACTGTAGTCTGAAGCTGAATTTGTTTATATGTGCAAGAAGATTTCTAGCCCTAACCTTAACTGTAACTAGGGCAGTCACTATCGCTTTATCGTGATTAATTAATTACAGGAATTTTGGGGTGTTATTTTTTAATTACATTCATCTCATTTTTGCGTTGGGGGGGGGGGTGTCAAGGTCTTTTGATCAAGGTGGTCCTTTGGTCAATGACTTCAAGCTAATCAGGCTCCGGCGCCATCTTGGGGCTATGTTGTTGGAGAGGCAGTTGTTATAAAAAAACGAATGGACATATGTGCCAGTTTATGTTAGAAAATATCATAAATAAGCTTCTCCTCAGTATAAGTTGAACTCCTAGCCAACTATTAAAAAAAAAACATTAATTGGAACCTATACCTCAAAAAATACAGAATTTTCCACTTTCTTCTTTAGTCTACTTTTGTAAAATTTCAGTTGAATTTTTGAACATTTCATTCATTTTCATATATATAAATATATATATATATATACAAAATAAAGTCAAAATTTTGCTTGCGTGAACATTGTATGACCGTCTCTGCATACTTCTCATATATTATTGTGGGTTCCAGCCACACATATTTTTTCTGTCTTTGGCCCATAGGCACGAATGCATTCTAAATATTCTTGGAAAATGTTTGCGTCGGTTTATCAGCCTCTTTTTCGTGTGCTTCTTTGATCTTTCAGTGTGTTTCCCTCCGTCTCTGCTTACCTTTTTTTCTTTCGTTCTTTTTTTTTTATCGATCCAGCAGTCACACAGAGTAAAGAGTTACAGAAGCTCCTTTGAAATGAGGAATGCTCTGGTGCATTCTGTTAGTTTGCTGGAGTTCAAACCTCTAAAAGCAGCAGGAGCCTCTTTGCTCTGCGGCTCGCAGGGGCAGCTCACAGTCCTTGTTTCCCGGGGCTTGTTGTTTTGTTCCACTTCATGGACATCTGCATCTCTGAAGCTCATCCACGATGTAATTTGAAAGAAAGCGGTAAGGAACATGAACAATTTGAATCTTTTCTCCCCAAAAAGCTTTTGCTGCTGCAAAATGCTTTATTTGAATTAAAATTAAACACTGAATATAAAAACCCAGCACAAAATAAGCTAGAAAACATCATTTCAATGAAATGGGAATAATTCAAAGTAGGTACATGTTTGAAAATAAATAGACAAACCCGAGAGGGTTTATTATTTTGTAAGGGATTCTACTATAAGGAAGGATGGTGGTAAACCCATCTACTGTCTAACCATAGTGAAGTATCAGTGGTGATGGAGGGTCAAACAGACGTCTGGAATGTGGAGCAACAAATGCTCATTAGTTCAAGGGCGGAAATAGGACTGTGATTGGCTGAGAACATTGGGTGTATATGGGAAATCCTATAGACTTCTATAGAGAAATTAACAGCTATTACTCAATCTCTCTGATTATCAGAATGAACAGTCTTGCCTGATATATATATTAGTTTGGGGCACAGATTTTGATCAGCTTAAAGTGAACGAAAAACCGCATTATGAATTAAAAAAAAAAAAAAAAAGAAAATCTGAAAACAAGACATGCTAAATTAAAAAATATGTAATAAAAGAAATTGCTATATAAAAAAATTTTGAAAATCTGAAAACAAGATGTGCAAAATATATAGTGAATTAAAAAAAAAAATTGAAAAAGGAAAAAGAAAATCTGAAAACAAGACAACCAAAATAAAAAATAGTAAATAAAAAAATGAAAATTTGAAAAAAAAATCTGAAAACAAGACAAGCTAAATGAATAAATCTTGATTAAAAATAAAAATCTGAAAACAAGACAAGCTAAATGAATAAATCTTAATTAAAAATAAAAATCTGAAAAAAGGGTCAATCAAAAGGTATAATTAAAACATTTGATATTTTGAAAAACATTGAAAATTCGAAAACAATTTAAAAAACAAGTACACACTAATACCTGAAGGAAAAAGGGAAAATTTGAAAAATATAATTTTAAATGTGAAAAAAAAATAATTGTAATGCGAAGCTACAATCTGGTTTTTATTCACTTTAAGCTGATCCAAATTTGACCCCATGCAGGTTATTCAAGTTATAAACTGACCGGCTAGATGCCTCAATGAAAGCATGTTGTACCTGTTGGTCCGGATCAAAAGTTTTTCCCCCTTTTTCCATATTTACTCCTCCAAACAGAGTAATGGAAAAATAGTCTTCAAATTCAAACCTTACAACCCCTCAATAATGCTAGCTACGTTAGCATGTAGCATCAAATCAAAATCAAAATCAAAACGTTTCAAAGATTGTTGTGACTGTACACAATGATATCCAAAGACGAAAAGTTTTCCTTCCTGAAACAGCAAACACCCAGTGTTCACAAAACGCTACCATGTACTAGACGACCATGTGACTTCTTCAGATGAGAAGTAGCTATGTTAGAACATTTAAAACCTGTTTAACAGAATTTTTAATGTGTAAACGAACTTTGAAGAGACTTTCCGACTACTGATCCTACTCTCAGATGATGACGAGGTTTCCCTGCCTCCTTCATGGAGTGGTAGCAGCGTGCTAATGGTCATCTCACCTGTGTTGAGACACTTAGAAACACTCTACTGTGGACTAATTGAAACACAACTAACAGGTCAAACAGAAAAAGACAGCGATAGTTAGGCATGTCTGTCATGCTAGTTAGCATTAGCCCAAATGAAAGCGACATTGCATCAACATTTCATAATGTCAATCAGAAATACAAACTCAGATAGTATGACTTTGCTTTAAAAGCAACTAAATCTACAGTGAAAATGACGAATGTCTGAGTTATATCAAAGTTTTTCACAGGTCTTGAAGAGCATCCAAAAGGAGCTCTTCTTTTCAACTCTCCAAGATAAGATGCATGTCTTCGCCCTGAGAGAAGGGGGGAACTTCAGGTTACTTTTATCCCCTTGACTTTTCCACATATGTAATGTATGTTCTTATGCATGAGTGTCTGCGTGTGCACAGTCCATGCACACATTTTCATCTACTTGAAATGCACCGAACTCGATGTTGTCAGTGCTCCGTGTTTTTTTTTTTTTCTCTTTCCCCTGGCTTCCTGTCATGCCTCTATTTGCAGCGAAGTAGTAAGTATTATGCAAATGTTCCATCAGTGCAGAAAATGATGCAGTTTGCACAGTCATCACTCACCCCGACAAGACACAGACCTCCATGCAAAACGGAGAGACCTGAACCAGCCTTGTTTTCTGACATATTTCAAAGAAATGGAAAAAAAAATTAAATCCCAGAGCCAACATATTTTTATAACTGCCTGGAAGAATCTGTTGGGTTTTGAGTAGAGAATGAAACTTTCAAAATAAAAGGACCAAGTAAACATGAGAATTGTAAAATATGGCACTGAGGAAAACAATACCAACTCAATATACCATAACAATCACCAGCTTTAAATCTGAAGGAATTTGGTTCAGTTTATCTGTAAAATTCCAGTTTAGGGTTGATAGCAAAAAAATGTACAATTTAGAAATGTACAGTGACAATAAACATTCAATTTCATTTCCTATACAGAGCGAGCTACAGGAAAACAAATTTATTGGAATGGAAAATTTAATACAGGGGTCACAAACTGGCCCCCAAGTTAATATCTTGCAGTCCTCACCTTAATATGAAAGTTCAATGTCTACTAAGCAATATCTTCTGCATGTTCACGCTTCTTTGATGACAGCTTTGTATTTGCTTTGAGATGTTCAGCTAATTTTATGCTTCAAACTTTTGCAACAGTTGCTAGTGTCATTAGCTCCTGTCGTTTCACAGGACACTCAGAAGATATTGCTAGTAGTACATAGACATGAAGAAATGTTTAATAAACTTAGACAATGGACAGTGGATGCAAAAATATATTTTTGGAAAAAAATGGAACCCCGTATGGCCCATACTCAGCCAGAATGCCTTCAGTGTTCCCAACATAAACTGAGTTTGAGAACCCTGGTTTAGAGGAACTCTCCAGAAGAACCAGTAACGACGATCGTCTGCCATGACCGGTTTGGGTTGGAGTGGACGGGAAAGAGACACACAGGTAGGTTGATAACTGGAGCCATTACAGAAAGTTAAATGATAAACACAAGAACCCTGGAGCATCTATTAGTTTGTCATTTGTTTTGGACCATAAGGCACAGTACGTAAAACCAAACAGTCTGGTGATATGGTATGACTTCACTAACCAGAATATCTTGAAGGGTCAAGAGACAGCAGATCAGAGTGGCTGATGGGATGTTTTTCTCTTGAACTGTGTTGGTTTTTGAGGTTGTTAGGACACTGGTATAGAAACTCAAATTGCTTTATGTATATGAACAAAATGTAACCTCTAAAGCTAAACATGACTGGAAGGAATCTGAAGAAAAAAAGACAAAAATAAAGCAGTTGAAAAATAATAACTATTTACTGATAAAGAAGATAACCCAGAAGGCAGGGGTGTCAAACTCAGTCGCACAGGGGGCCAAAATCCAAAAAACATGTTTTAGGTCGCGGGTTAACAGGATAAACTTTTTTTGAACAAACTAAAACTAAATTTTTAAAACTTAAAAAACTTTTTGACGCAGCCGGTACCCTAAACCTAGCCTGGTCCGCATCCAGAACTAGTATTAATTCGCGTCCAGTACAGACTGTCCAGTACCGACTCTCCAGTACAGACTGTCCAGTACTGACTGTCCAGTACTGACTGTCCAGGTTAAGGTAAGGGTTAGGAAAATAAGTGTTCGGACCCCACCCTCCATAAGAGGGCAGGGTCAATGCACACTCCATACAGCCCCCCCAGGAGTAGGATCCCAGGACCACCCCCATCCCAAGGAAGGTCAGTGAAATTAAATGAAATTAAGTTCTTCTTCATTATAAATTGATTATTAGTTTTTTTCACACAGGGGGAGTGACCAGGGTTAGTGCCCACCCCCCTGGGGTCAAGGTTAGGGTTCTAGACTGGGTTAGGGTCAGGCCTAGGGTTATCCTTGGGGTTAGGGTTAAAATCATTAGGTTTTTTCATGGGGGGGAGTGGTTAGGGTTAGGGCCCACCCCCCTGGGGTTAAGGTTAGGGTTCTGGACTGGGTTAGGTTTAGGGTTACGGTTAGGGTTGGGGTTGGGGTTAGGGTTGTGGTTGGTGTTGGGGTTAGGGTTAGAGGAATCCCCCCCCGGGGGAGATGCTAGTCCAGGGGGTAAAGGGCAGGCGCTCATTGAGGCCTTGTGGGGAGAGAGTGTCCAGCCTGCTGATCCAGCCCTCCTCCTCTGGGCCTGGCTCCAGTGTGGATTGCACTCCAGCACCGAGGCCTGGACCGACCCCCAACCATGGGCGAGGAAGTGCTGGACCAAAACCTGGTGGGTCCTCTGTTTCCCCACAATGTTGCGCTTGTGGCCATGGAAGCGCTGGTGCAACGTTCTTCCTGTCTCCCCCACATACTTATTGCTGCATTTCTTGCAGGTGATAACATACACACAGTTGGAGGAGTGAACCGACGCTCTACTGGGAAAGCTATTGTTTAAAGTAAGGGGTTCTATTTTTAGGGGCCAGATTGACATTAGTGGGGAGTTTTGTGCTCACTAAGAGGTCTTTGAGGTTTTTGTTTTTCCGAAATGCAGCAATAAGTCGGAGGTCCTGTCCAAGGTGAGTGTCAACAGTGGTTTTCAAGTTAATTTTGATTTTTTGGACTAATTTTACAGTTGATTCCGAATAAGTGGTCACGATTAGGATAATGTTGCGGTCCATGTCCCAGTACCGGACCGCTACCGGTTTGGGGCCCGGAGGTTGGGGAGCCTTGATTTAATTGGACGTCAAAAAACGGCAAGTTGGGGACACCCAAAATGCCAATTTTTAACGCGGAGGGGTTGTCAAAAGTCGTCAAAATGTAACAACTTGGGAGTGAGAATGTGTTGCAATATGTTACCAGCGCAAGATAACATCAGGCCATCAATGAAAAAATTTTAAATGATTTGGCGAGCCGGATCCGGCTCCCGGGCCTTGACTTTGGCACATATTCCACAAGGAAGGGGAGTCAAACTCAATTGCAAAAGAGGCCAAAATCCAAAACACATCTTAGGTCGCAGGTTAAACAGGATAAACATTTATTAATAATTCTAAAACTAAATATTTAAAACTTTAAAACGGTATCTTTATAGCATTATTATGAATTAGATATATGGGATTACCTGTAGCAATGTTAGTGTAAACGCTGTAAGCTGAATTTGGCTGCTAGAGATGCCAGTGCTGATAGCTGAAGTTATAGCTAGCTAAGATATTAGCTAAATGGCAAATTAGCCTAAAATACTAAAGAAAATAAATAAATAAATAAACTTAGGTTAGACAAAACAGCTAGCATGTAGCTGAAAAAAATAGCGTAACTTTAAAATATCCTAAAAAAAATTAAAAAGAAATTAGCCAAAACAGCTAGCATGTAGCTGAAATATTAGCTAAACTTCAAAACAAGCTAAAAATCTTGGTAAATGACATTATAGCCCAAAAAGCTAGCAGAATATCAATTTTTAAAACTTTAGAAACCATAATTTCTGACACAATTATGAATAATAAAAAGGAAGGAATATTATTCCAGAATAAATGAACTTAACCCTTAAAGAAATTTCAATATTTTACTCTCCATAAAAATATATTTTGTCAAAATGATACAAGGTATAAATAAGTGCAATATAACATCGGGCTATTAATAACAATAAAATAAAATGATCTGGAGGGCCGGATGGAATTACCCGGGCCTTGACTTTGACACGTGTCCCATAAGGGGTCGCCACAGCAAATCAACTTTCACTGATCAGTATATTAGATCTGGCATGGTTTTATTTTTATGTTTTTAATGCAGGATATCCTTCCTAACACAACCCCGTATTTTATCCGGGCTGGGGACTGGTACAAGGACTGGAGCCCCTTTGACTACAAAGGTAGACAGTAGAATGAACGGTCTTCCAAGGACCCACACTGGAGGATGTTGATAGCACCCAATGGGAATTGAACCCTTGCATCCAGACAAGAATTCACAAACTGAATAATAAATGAAAATAGATTCAATGGTAACATAACACTGTAAATACTAATATTTGCTAGTTTCAATTATATGATTGGTTTTAGAGCGAATGTTCCAAATGTTGACCTGATCCAGGCACAGCAGCGCAGAAAGACGTTCTTCCAGGGTATGAAAGGATGCCAGACAGGCAGCGCAGTGTCGAGTCGGCTGGCTGCATAGGCCCTCACACCTTGCTGAGCTCAGTGAACGGACAATTGAACACAGCACAGGCCTGTCCTCGCACATTGTTCTCAAACGCAAACACACATTCTCGCACCGGCAAGCATGACAGAAAACAAGCACCGACTTGTTAGTGGCGACTGAATTGACCCACACGGAGAGATGGATTAGATCCTGTTAGATTTTTTTTTTCCCGTTTGTTTGTCGTCATTGTTGATTTTAATGCAGCACATAATTTCTCATAAATATACATGTGTGTTTGTGCTTGTATCACACACTTTTGGTTTAATCTCCCATCAGAGAGTCTTCATGAAAGATATACACCCAGGCAATCATGGCTGGATTGAGATCAGATGTAGCAGCTCTTCTGTCTTCCTACTCAGAGTGATGAGTCAGCTTTGGATTTCAATAAAGAGTCTAAAAATACTTTTTCTCTCTATGTTTATATAAGATACCATTGCAGAGATGTACTGTAAAATGTTACCATCAAATGCTTGCTTGGAGATGTGTTCAGTAAGTTAAATTATTTTGTTTCATAGATAAATGTAATTAAAAAATGTTAATATGAGTGTAATGGCCTACTTCCTTGTCCATGGAAGCATTATGGGTAGTGGAGTCAGACCACATTATCTGAGAGTGATGATTGGCTTAAAGCACATGTGTCGAAGTCTTGGCCTGGGTTATTGTTATTAATGATCTAATTTTATCTTGCTCTTATTTCTAACTATAATTTTGATTAAATAGATTTTTATGGAGGGTAAAGTATTGAAAGTTATTTAAGGTTTAAGTTGATTTATTTGGGTTTTCGGGTGTCCGGGCTACTTGAAGGTCGTAGAAAGGAATGACCACATCTTGACTCTTTACATCTTATTAAAGGATAACCAAACCCTAAATCAACTTTTTTTTGGCTGTTGATCTCAATAAATGGGGCTTTAAAGGTGCCGTCTTTTGGTCATTGCTAAATTTTTGACCAATTATAATAAACTTGTTTAACTTTTAAAAATATAGTAAAAAACCGTCTGTGTGCTGTCCCCCTACAGGTTGAATCGAGGTATTGCATTTGAATTTCATGATTGGTCCTACGTCATTTCAGAATTCCCACATTATGATTTGCAGCTCCAGTAATGATAACGGTCCTGTTCCCCAGCCCCACCCCTTTGACTGGATTTTCATATTTTGGGTGTGGGCAGAGTCTGCCAACAACTTCCCTGTTTGGTTACCCTTTAACGAAAATGTCACCGACATAAGGCAGTACCGGACACGGACCAGGCTAGGGTCAGGGTATCGGGTTTGGGTACAGGTACCGACTGCGCCCTGAGGTTAGATGCGCATCCGGTACCACAGCCGACAAATTAACCGGACCCCTGATTTAGTGAGAACAACTAGCACTTTAAAAAAACAACAAGTTGGGTACACCCAAAACGTCAAAAAGTGACACGGAGGGGTTCTTAACCATGCGTCAAAATGTGATGACATGGGAATGAGAATGTGTTAGAGTTAAAGCTCTGGTTCTAAAGGGTTAGAGTGGGAACAAGTGAGCTTTGATGTTTCCTTGTTGAAATCTATTTTTTTAATGAACACACAGATATCACCTGAGTGCCTTTATGATGGACATGTTTTACTTTTACAATCGGGGTTGTGTGAAACTCCGTCGAGTGTGTTGATATAAACTCCTTTTGTACATGAGGCTGAACTCTATTAGTTGAGAGATAACTCCCATTGACTACGGGATGGCTTCAGACACAGGCTCTGCTGCAGACCCAAAACACCGAACTCACGCAGGTTCACGCGATAACTCGCCATTTATATAGGAATTAGACTAAGTGTCCAGTAGGGCTGCCACCATTAGTCAACTAATCGATGACTAATTGACTATTAAAATAGCCGACAACTAATTTAATAGTCGATTAGCCGTTACTTTATATTACATGGATTTATAAAGGTTTTTTAGGCTATTCTGGAGTTTAGCTAATGTCAGCTATATGTTAGCTATTTTGGCTAATTCAGGATTTTTTCAGTCTTTTAGGCTAATTTGGAGTTTAGCTAATATTTCAGCTACATGTTAGCTATTTTGGCTAATTTAGGATTTTTTCAGTTTTATCTGCTTATCAGCTTCAGCATTTTCAGCTCTCAAGTTCAGTGTTTTCAGCTATCAATTTCAGCTTCTTCAGCTATCAGCACTAGCATCTTCAGTGGCCAAATTTAGCTTACAGCGTTCACACTAGCTTTATCGCAGGTAATGTCATACATCTAGTTTTTAGTTGGTTTAAGCTAATGATGGTTAAGATGTGTGAGAGAGATATAGTATTACCTTTTCATCAAACTAATTTTGACAGGGGACCTTTGACCCCTGACATTCCAAAGTGATGACGTAACAATTTGATAGAAACTTTATATGAAATCGATAAAAACTTGATATCAATTTGATATAAAGTTTATATCGATTTGATATCAAATTTATATAAAGTTTATATAAAATTGTTACGTCATCACTTTGGAATGTGGAGGTCAAAGGTCACCTGTCAAAATGAGTTTGATGGAAAGGTAATACTATATCTCTCTTGTGTGCTTTACATCCAGTTTGCCCATGACAAGATTTGTCAACTAATTGCAAAAAATAATCGATGATTAGTTGACTATTAAAATAATCGTTTGTGGCAGCCCTAGTGTCCAGCGAAAATTTTAGCCCAATGAAACTGATTTGCAGCGCCGCTGAGGTTAAACGTGATTGTCTGCTGTGGGATTTCCTCTCGTACTTTCAAAATTAAATGTACAATTGTCGTGTATTGTAACTTTATTGTGAAGTATTTGTAAGGCTAATGTAAGTTGCACAGACTTTTGACGTAATTATGATGTCATTAATAAAGCATAGTCTCATCTACTCTTACAGGTACATACAGGCAGGGTGAAAAATGTGCAAACCTGTACAGAACATGCACATATCTCCTGGACTGCACTTCCACACCCCTTGGACACTCCACAGGATTTGGGGGAAGGACAAAAAAATGAAAACATTTGTACTACACACCTGCATCTCACTACTTTAGCTTGACTTTACATGCATGTTGTTTAAGTGTTCTCTATGACCCATCACTATGAAATTGAGCATGAACATTTTCCCTCTAAGGGTTCACCGAGTGGTCTACGACCTTGATATTTGATAGATAGATAGATAGATAAATACTTTATTAATCCCAAGGGGAAATTATGGCAGTCTGTAGCTCCAGGTCATTCACACAAATTAGAAATAAATAAATAAATAAATAAAAACAAGTAATAAATATCATTAAGAGCAATAAAAGACAATAAAAGCAGCAGTACAATCAGGGTCCCCTTCTCACCCTCCCCCTCTCAGCAGTGTTATATAGTCTGATTGCAGTGGGTACAAATGACCTCCGGTATCTCTCTGTGGAGCTCGGCAGTGAGCGAAGGCGATTGCTGAAAGAGCTCCTCTGAGCAGAGAACACCGGATGCAGGGGGTGACTGGTGTTCTCCAGGATTTTCTTTAGCTCCACCAGCATCCTCCGCTCTACCACAGACTCAACCGACTCCAGACTCTGACCCACCACCTTACCTGCCTTCCTGGTAAGGCGGTTTAGTCTTTTCATGTCCTTTCCACTAGCACTGCCCCCCCAGCACACCACTGCATATAAATTTGGTACAAATTTGCTAATTTTTCATCCAACGACAAGCTGTATCAAGCCATAAAGGAAGTTGTGACTAAGTTAATAATTGTCCATTTTTTTTTACAGAAAATGTAAGGTTTTTGTAGTGAAAGTATGGTTTGATTTAAAGGAGACACATGGTATCACAAATGGAACTCTTGTACCCGATCAGTCAATGGTTAGACGTAAAATATAAAAGAGGTAGTAGTGAAAGGAGCAGAGGATAGATTTAGATGGAGACGAGAGAAGCCTAAAGAGAGAAGCCAAAAGGCAAAGTTAAACTCAACACAAGTTGACAATTGTATTCACTGCATGGGAGTTGTGAACTGTCATGACTTCATCCCCGTTTTCCCCCAGCAGAAGGATCCCTAAAGGATGATAACGCAAGAAATCCACACTTGACAATGTTACCTGTCAGCCGGCCAATTCAGCATCGCCTCAGGAGAAATTTAATTAGCATGAGTCGGCGGCGGGGAGGGAGACGACATTAAAGGAGCTGAACGATAACTGGTTTTTTAATCCCATCCTGGCGGGAGAAGAGAAGAAAAGAGGGAAAAATGTTTTCTATCGAGCCGTCCTGACTTTGATGAAGATGAAATTCTTTTAAGGTGATATGTGTATAATTAGTGATGCGTGTGTGTTTACAAGATAAATATACCACCCTCACTGGCTTTGATGTGTAATGGAGAAAAGAAAAAACAGGCTGCTGAAACAGCTTTTTACGCCATGTCCTATAGGACTCAACCAGGAAAAAGCCTCTCCAGCGTACAAGCAATTGTATTTATGTGTGAAACTCTGCCCTGAAAGAGTCACGTCGTATAACTAGCCTCTAAACAGATCAAGAGATAAACACAAGGGACACGTTTAATGTTTTTCCCGTCAATGCTTGATTACAGAACTGCATTAAAACACGCCGTTTCCTTTGCTTACACATGACTGGCTTAAAGACTGTGGCAGAAAGCAAGCAGCACAGGTTTTCAGACCACCGAAAAGGCACTAAAACCCCTTAAATGGGAAATGCTTCGTATTGAATTTGTAAAAATCAGCTTTTTCTGCACATAATTGTTCCATAGTAAGCTAACAGCTTCAACGGCGTACAGTTTTATATTCAAGTGTGCACTTATCCAGCAGCATTTGCTCAAAAGTCATTTTACCGAAAAAAGAAAAGATGTTTTGAGACTTGCTTGCGCCGGTTATAGCTTCATTTCTATTCCACACACTGTCAGAATCGCATGCAAAGTCCATAACCGCAGAGTTTAGATAATAAAATTATATGTGTAACCGTAGACTGAGCATAATACAGATGGCCTTCATCATCTTGCTGTAAAATTTTTTGGGCCTGGTGCTTTTTTTTGCATGCACAAATGGCACATTGAACGGAGTGCCAAAGATCAGCTGAGGATGATGAAACGGTTGCATAATGACTCATCCTGCAGCTGCCGAACAGAATTCGTCCATGCAGTCATTTAGATTGGTGATGATACTGGAGAGATTTGTGAGGAAGGCGTGATGAATGCGCTTCTTGACTGCCTCTCTTATGGCCCTGATGCTGCACAAACTGTCATACTGCCTTAAAAAAAACATTTATGAAGGCTGCATCCCAAAAAGTAGTTATTTTTGTATGTTTTACATGTTTATTAGTAAGAAAACAACATTTGTTTTATGCTAATACTTTGCTGAGGTTATTTGGATGAACTGGAGCTACAGAATATCATGCCTTGAGCTACGTTCAAATGCGACGCATTCTCATTCCCAAGTTATCACATTGACTTTTGGTTAAGGATCCCTCCCGTCACTTTTTGACGTTTTGGGAGTCCTTTACTCATCGTTTTTTGATATGCTGGCTGTTCCTAAAAATCAAGGGTCCGCAACCCTTGGAATGTAGTACCGGATGAGGTACCGGATGCGCACTGGTTCTTGGGGTGGGTCCATTACTGATACACTAAACCAGTACTGGTACCCTAAACCAGTACTGGTACCCTAACCTTACTGGTTCATGCCCAGTCCAGCGTCTGGTACCAATTTGAGCCCTGTACTACATCTGGTCCAGTGTCAGGTTAGGGTACCAATACCGAGTTTTGCACTACACATCGCGTAACTGGACCGGTTATGGTTCAGGACTCGTGATTTAATGGGAACACTTGCGTCAAAAAGTGTCGACTTCGGAGTGAGAATGTTTTGGTTCTTGAGAACCTTTAGCCTATGGTGTTCATACCAGGGGGGTAGTAGGAAATTGATTTGGTGATATATCACGATATTTCATTTGGCGATACTTGTATCGATTTAAAATGGTGAAAGGACGATATTTAATTTATTCTTCAGCGTTTTACTTTTGTTTTTTACCTAAATCCCCAACCACTGTTGGCAGTACAACACTCTTTGAGCAGCTCTACACCACACCAGAACTTGCGATGAACCAGCTTTTGTTAAATATTCACTCATTGGATCAGTCAGTCTGGCAATTTTTGTTGTTTTGAGACATATATTATCTAGTGTGACTTAATTTTTTTCTAAGTCATACTCATTAAAAAAAAAATTTAAAAAAAAAAAGGCTTTTCATTGGAAGTGGCCACTCGAACACATGTTGCTGAGGGAATGTTGAACGTAGCTTTAGTCACATGTAAATGTACGGGATACGGCCCATACCGGTACCGCAGATTTTTTGGATATCCAAGCCCGTGGAGGGTCATAGAGAGGTGTTGCTGCGTCCTGAAAGGAGCGTAGGTGGGTCTTGCAGTTCCTTTAGGGCTCATGGGCCACCTTAACCCTTGTGCTATCTTATGGGGTCCAGATGGCCCTTACCTTGATGTGTTATCCATCCCATGACAAACGTGGATGAAGGTGGATAGGATTTCATGTCTGCCATGGACAATCAAGACAATCAAAAATTATAGAAAAAAAAAATTCAGCACGCTGTCTTGAGGGGACCAGATGACACCTCTCGCAACATACCTAGGACAAGGGTTAAGAGACATCACGGAAAATGGATAGTACCACTTTATCTATGACTATTCTACAACATGTCCCTTGTAGCATGCCTGTAGGAAAAAAATGTATATGAACAATTTTTCTCCACACATTTACAAAAAAGACCCAACAATTTTTTTGTGGCTACTTATGTACAGGTGTGACAAAGGTTTAACTCATGAGGTTTTGCAATCAAAAGACAGAAGGATGCACAAAGTATATATATATATATATATATACACACACACACACACGTGTGTGTTTTCAACGTGACTGTCCAGCAGCTGAGCAAATAGAAGTCTTTTATTGGATGGATTTTACTGTTGCAGTAAGGGTTACACGATCTACTCCTTGGACACTCGTGGATGTGCAGTAATGTATTAACACTGTGAACTCCAGACCAGACGGAGGAGAGAAAATTGTGTTGGTAGAAAAATGAAAAAAAAAAAAAAAAACTAGTTGCAACAAAGTGATGGAGTAAGGAGAAGGAAAAAGGAAAATAAATACAGACACCCACACACCCAAACTTCTGCACAAATATGTACACGTATAAGTATTCACACATATCTATACAGACCAACACATAAAGCCATGCACACAATAAATACTTACTTTCAGGCATATCTATGTGCATAGGAACATAAGCACAGCCATATACCATACATATTTTATGTGTTAAGAATACCTGCATACATACAAATCCCTGAGGTGAGCAGGTCGGCGTGTTAGGATGATGGTGTGTTTGCTAGAACGTACTTACTAAGGAGGGGAGCCGGAAAATCCTGCACCAGATTGCAGCAAAAACGAAGCAGTCCATCGGGACAAGGTCCTAAGAGACCCCAAACAGAGGAAGAGCCTAAGGACATCCATCTGTAGGAAACCATGATCTGACATCACAAAAAAGTGGCTATGAAATAGAGTTATCAATAGAACATGTTCTAATAACTGGACTCGATTCATCAGGTTTCAACTGCTATTGAACAAAACCAGACGACATACAGGTCAACTGATTGGACACCTTGGTTTTTTAGATGAAAAATAACCACAGAAGTACAGTGGTCAATCTTTGATCAGAAGATAGTTGGTTTGATTCCCGCCTTGGCGGCCCATTTGTTGAAGAGTCCTTGAACACGACACTGAACCCCACATTGCTCCTGGTGGTAATAGGTTGGTGTCAGTGTGTGTGGATACGTGAATGGTACTGTGACTGTTTAGCGTTTTGAGACTTCTAAGAGGTTAGTTAAAGGCTATATAAGTATATGCCATTTACCATTAACTATCAGAATGCCAGAAATTAACAAATTGTAAAGTCGGACATTGGGAAGGAGTTAAAACAAGACCATAGAAATTTGATTCTTCCACCGATAGATGGTGACATCAAACTGCTGAGGTACAGTTAGCAGAAGGTGAGTAAAAAGGTGATACAGAGGTGATACAAGCAAGCTCGTCCACATGTATGGCTTCATGAGATCATTCAGTGTTGGTTTTTATGACTTGATGCATCTCTTTGGTCTGCTTAGAAAAAAATACAAATAAAAGATCAAAGCAGATGATTCTTTTTTATTACTCCAAATACCAAAATAAGAAACATGGCAGATTTTTTCCATAACATGTAGCTGAAGCTAAACATACTTCTTTTGAGGTGGACATGTGTTCTAATGTAGTGTTTGAACAGAAATTAAAATAAAAAAATTGCCTTCAAATACAACTATGAAAACGCACCTTACAAAATAGTCTACTTTCAAAATGTCATTTATATGAGGCGAGACAACGGGATTAGAAGATGAATCCTCAAGACATTTTTAACTGCAATCACAGAAACTCTACTGTAGAACTTGTTTGTAATGTTACATGCTAGCAATGTTAAAAGCGTTAGCATACTTACAATGTAACTCCCAACCCTTGATAGTGTCACACATCAAAAACACAGTCCAACACTGCTGCACATTAGCCGTGTTAGCATATGTACAAAAAGCCCTGTTAGACACATAAAAAACAAGGTTTTACCGCAGAAACAAACAAAAATGTGACTATGCTAACTTCCAACCTTGTCCGTAACACATTACAGTACAAAAACACACGTCCGACACCGCTACACATGAGCTGTGTTGACATATTTACAATAGCACCCAACCCTGTTAGCAATATGTAAAAAACAGGGTTAACAGCTAAAACAAACTTTAATGTGACTATACTAACTTCCAACCTTGTTAGTGACGCGTAACAAAAACACAGTCCAACACCGATGTATGTAAGCAGTGTTAGCATATTTAAAATAATGCCCAGTTAGCAACATGTGAAAAAACAGGCTACGTTTGCTAAAATAAATGTTACTGTAACTTAGCTAACTCCCAACTTAGTTACTGAACATTAGCTGCGTCAGCATATTCACGATAACATCCAACCATTTTACAGAGCATCATGTACTTCTCATTAAAGCGGTTAAGAATGCTTTCTTTCTTCTCTAGAATTATAATTACTTCTACTTGAAGAGAAAAGCTAGTCATACCATTGATAACATCTTTTGATTCATGGAACGCTAAGCTTAATTTTTAAATAGTTGCTTCATAATAAGCCTTAAAGTTTTGTCATTCTCAATTCAGACCTTATATATTTTCAAGTGTACTAATAAATGGTTTTTCAATTCATCCACAAGAGGGAAAAAACTATAAATGACATCAACTTGAATCTCCCAATCTTTCACTTCAAAGAAAACAAACTTTTAAGCTTTTTTTTGTTAGCAGACATTTAAGGCTACACTTTTCAAACAATCCCCAGGAGGCACTTACACTAATTAGAGATCATTTATTCGTAGAACTAATCAGTCCAAGTGTTTTGTCTCTTCTAAAATAATAACCTAGGAAGGCTGTTGCACTAAGTGAAGGTTCTGCTGCCTACGCCGTTGACTTAATTTGACTTTCGTGTTTTATTTTGTATGCATGTGTGTGTTTTTGGAGGCTGGCCGTTATGCAAACCATACTCTAATTTGATTACTGAATAGAATATAATTACTTAGCACAAGAAGGCACATCAGAGGCTTCCTCTGATCCATCTTCATAAATGTTATCTTGTGGAAAAATACACTGCTGGATTAGGTTGCATATTTCCTCTCATGTGGAAGCAAGACGGCTTAAATTCTCAACTGCATTTATTAGATTCAGTCAGCATTTTAGAGGCATAGAAATAGATTTCCAAATATTGTGAGGTTTATTAAGAACTGTATCAGTCCAATGCATTTTCTATTCCAATATTTGATCTTCAAAATAGCTTATGTAAGATTTAAATACACTTATTTAAATGTGAGAGTAAAACCTCTGTTGAGTTTGTCAGTAGTACTTGTAAAGTACAGGATGTAGGATAATCAAGACAATTGGAGACCAAAATCTTCTCTTTATACTAATCGTGAGTCCAGTACTTCCAGTAGCGGAGATGTCTTCAAGGGTGAAGCGACGTTCACATCCCACATGTTGTTGAACGTGGTAAACATGCATTCTTGAACGTGTGTATAGTCCATAGAATTCACACTGGACTGTCGTTACTCAATACTAGCAAACAGTGTGCAATGATGCTCACTCAATGACCAAAATGGACCACAATGCACTGTGTTTGAACATTTTTTGTAAAAAAAAATAATAAAAAAAAATAAATAAATAAAAAAAAATGCTAGTATTGACTAGATTTTCACTTTAGGAAATCAGTGATGTTATACTTGCCTATAAAAAATAAAAAATGTAGTGAGCATTGTGTCTGAATTTCTTTTAAAATTCAGGGCACTAGACAGTTCTTTACTATATAGTTCTTTAATAGTTAGGATGAGGGTGGGAATTAAGACAGTCTTAGCAATTTGTTCTGTCTAACAAAGCAATTCTCTCTTCTTGTGTCTCTATTGCTCTCTATTGCCCCCTGTTGTTCTGGAGGTCTTTGCAGCACCCTTCTCCTTCCTCTGTTGTGTCCTCCTGAAACCTTTAAAAATGCACTTTTGAGAATACTTACTTTTTACCTTTATCTTAAAAAAAATAAATAAAAATAATAATAATATATATATGTAATATATATATATATACATTTTTAAGATTGTGTCCTCGTCCTTGGACAAGACTGAACCCCATATTGCTCCTGTTGGTTACAGGTTGGTGCCTTGTGAGAATATGTGTGCATGGATGAACAGTAATCAACATACAGAAGCACCATATCAGCATATACCAAAATTACTCTTTTTGATTTTTTTGCAATAGTTTTGCAAAACCTGGAATCGGCTCAACTTCAATGAAACAAAGCTCCACCACTTTCTTCTTTGGTCATTTGCAATGCTCTTTTGAGACAGCTGCTGGCTTCAAAGCTCAACATCATTCTGACATTCTCTTTGGCTGTAATGTCATCATTTGTCAAGTTTTTTTTTTTCTCATTTCAAATGCTGCCGCGGCGACAGCACACGCACAGCCGACTGGTGGCGAAATGTGTGCAAAGGAATTCCACATTACTGTGGGTCACCGAATTCATTTCTGAAATGGCAATTGGTATAATCTCTTCAGGGACTTGTTAGAAGTAGTGAGCAATATTTACCCAGTTACCCTAACACCCTAGCGCAGATTAAGAAATACATTTATCCACTATCAACCCATCAGCCCAGGCTCATTTGTGCCCCTCTGACAGTTATGGTTCTTTTATATTTTTTTGTCTGTTCAATTTTATTGGATGCGGCCAACTGTGAAACCTGCATCAGAAGACGGGCCAGAAAGCTTCTGGAGGGAAAAATACACCCTTCCTCTTATCTCTGGCCTTTTGTTTTATGAAGAAAAGAAAAAAAACAAGCCTCCTCTGGACTCATTAGGAGAACATTTGGCGCGTTCCAATCCCGTCTATTGTGATTTGAACCAGAGGGGCTCACTATTCTAAGCTTTGCTCACGCTGCAAACACAGCAAAATCCTGAAGGACCTGACAAAATAAACGGAAACACTTCAACTCCATCTTAAAGACACACTCCAATGAAAATTGTGTTTTTAACAAGTTCTTATGAGATTTTTTCTGATGATTGAAAACATAAAGAAAATTAAGCATTTTTTTTTATTATTATTATTATTGTTAAAATCGTGTATCAGGAGCAGACAAAAAAATGAGGTTTGAAAATGATCCTATTTGATGTAGTAAATATAGTGGGTGGGCTATAAGGGGGGCGGGGTTGCTTCGGACCAACAGTCCCGCCCACAGTTTAGAGGTGAACTTCTAATGAGCTACTGCTGCTCTGCAGAAACTATGTCTAGAAAACAACAGATTTTTTTTATTTTTATTGGTAACGCTTTATATTAAGGTGTGCTTGTTAAGTATTAATAAGATATTAATAAGCATTAGTAAGATGCTTATAATTTGCTTATAAGCACTTATAAAGATATTAATAAGCCGCTTATTACACCATTATCTAAATTATGGCATGATGTCAATCCAATTAATTATATGCTTATAAATACTTAATAAGCAATTTGTAAGCTACTTATTACAGTATTATATATTATCAGGTTAATGGGCCGGTAAGAATATGCTTATAAAGATATTAATAAGCTGCTTATTAGACTGCTATTAAATCGCAAAGCAATAGGCCACAAAGAATATGCTTATAAAGATATTAATGAACTGCTTATATTGCTTATTACTGATGTCTAATACCAAGTTAATAAGCCACTAAGAATATGCTTGTAAATGTGTTTATACACTGCTTATTACACTAGTTTGCAGTACCCTAATCTAAAGCGTGGACCATTTGTGTTAATAAAGAAAAAACACATATCTTATTAATACTTAACAAGCACACCTTAATATAAAGCGTTACCTTTTTATTTTTTTAACTTTGGCTAAAAACTGCATCATCATAACTACAGAACCACTGGGAACACTTACAATAGATCAAAAGGTGTCTTTAACGCCTCTATAACCTTGTTTCCACTGAGCGGTCCAGTACGGTAAGGAGCGGTACGGTCCAATTAACTCTGGTAAGTCTTTCCCCTCAGTTAAGCCTTCCACTGTTTTGACAAGGCATGCGAGGCGTAGGCGGCTAACGTGTCATTATGTCAAAGAAGCAAAGAAAAGAAAAGATTTTTATTGCTTTACTTCTGGTACGTCGTGTATAACAGAAATTTAATGTTGTTTGAACGAAGATTGATGAAAACCAAAATGCTAGCTTAGAGCTAAATTAGTACTTTCTAATGCCGTCATCACTTTCTGCCAATCAGAAATTGGAGAGGTCCAAAAAAAAATGTACGAATAGGAGAACTAACAAGTGTAAATAATTGATGCAAACATTTACCCGCCATGGGGCGACTAACTCTCTATTCTTACTCGCCAAAGTGGAGGAAATGCTCGCAACTCGCGAGTATCAATTTTGGACCCTTCAGAATAAAAGTCTATTGGGATAGACTGATTCTACTATCGAGAAAAAGTTTTACCGTAATTTATACCGTTATCGTTTTATCGCCTGAAGGTGCCTATTTTTGACATCCTGAACTTCCTCCGGGCAACTTTTCTTTGGATGTGTTGCCACCATATTCTCTTGGGATCAATATGTTAATTTTCTAGTTATACTTCGAAAAATATGTTATTTATTGATTACGCATAAGACAGTAATGTTATATT
>NC_050534.1:8976943-8978238 GCF_002922805.2 Oryzias melastigma | reverse complement strand
AAATGTGTTTATACACTGCTTATTACACTAGTTTGCAGTACCCTAATCTAAAGCGTGGACCATTTGTGTTAATAAAGAAAAAACACATATCTTATTAATACTTAACAAGCACACCTTAATATAAAGCGTTACCTTTTTATTTTTTTAACTTTGGCTAAAAACTGCATCATCATAACTACAGAACCACTGGGAACACTTACAATAGATCAAAAGGTGTTTTTAACTCTATAACCTCGTTTCCACTGAGCGGGTACGGTAAGGAGCGGTACGGTCCAATTAACTCTGGTAAGTCTTTCCCCTCAGTTAAGCCTTCCACTGTTTTGACAACGCATGCGAGGCGTAGGCGGCTAACGTGTCATTATGTCAAAGAAGCAAAGAAAAGAAAAGATTTTTATTGCTTTACTTCTGGTAAGTCGTGTATAACAGAAATTTAATGTTGTTTGAACGAAGATTGATGAATACCACCGTTAATAGGAAAACCAAAATGCTAGCTTAGAGCTAAATTTGTACTTTCTAATGTCGTCATCACTTTCTGCCAATCAGAAATTGGAGAGGTCCAAAAAAAAAATGTACGAATAGGAGAACTAACAAGTGTAAATAATTGATGCAAACATTTACCCGCCAACTCTCTATTCTTACTCGCCAAAGAGGAGGAAATGCTCGCAACTCGCGAGTGTCAATTTTGGACCCTTCAGAATAAAAGTCTATTGGGAAAGACTGATTCTACTTATCGAGAAAAAGTTTTACCGGGATTTATAACGTTATCGTTTCATCGCCTGAAGGTGCCTACTTTTGACATCCTGAACTTCCTCTGGGCAACTTTTCTTTGGATGTGTTGCCACCAATTTCTCTTGGGATCAATATGTTAATTTTCTAGTTATACTTCGAAAAATATGTTATTTATTGATTACGCATAAGACAGTAATGTTATATTTATGCCTGATTAGATGGAGCATTCATAGCACGCATGTTTACGTACACTATCGATAAATATGCCGCTGGGTTGTCGCTCTCGCAGTAACCTTGAAAGTCAACCGTCTCCCTCGCACCTTTTCCAAATTGTCCCTGATCTTATCTTCCAGGCTGTTGGAGGACGGATGACCCCGGAAATCATTGCTGACCTGTCGGGGGAACTGCCGCTGCCAAATAGAAGCAAAGAGAGTCCATTAAAAGATTAATGTAAGGAAGTGGACACCGTCCTTCTGGACCTGCAGAGCGCTACACCAGGAATGGGTGGTGGCAGTGTGTGTGTGTGTGTGTGAGGGGGTGATTTATTGTCATCCTCCCTCCTCACT
>NC_050534.1:8975964-8976850 GCF_002922805.2 Oryzias melastigma | reverse complement strand
TGTTGTTTTAACTTTTAATCAGAATAAACGACAATAGGAAGACAGCGTCCGAAAGATCCGCTTTAATTGCTGTAAATGAAATGCCTCCTCCTGTAGCCGAGCTGGAATTTGTCAACAGAAAACTTTGAAGTGAAGAGAGTTCTGGAGGCTGCCGGGCCAATTAACCTGCGCTTCCAGGAAAATAGAGCTTTCCTTATTCATCATTCTGCTACAGAACTTTGTTTTGCTTTGATGATGAAAATAAATAAAAAAGTTGGCATAAGCCTCTGCAGTCTATCTCCATTTCTGATGTCTTAATGTTAACATTTGTGCAGCAACAAAAGGAAGAAAGCCGAATGCTTTTACTATAGATTTGCTGTCAGTTTTGAAGATTCAGATTTCCTTGACTTCCAGTCAGACTCTGAACTTTTATAATGGGCACAGGCTTCATTGGTGGATGGGACTGACAGCTGCTTACTTTTAATGGTCAGGTTTGAGTTGGCAGTTTGAAATTTTCAATCAAAGTTATCGATTTAAGTAAAGTGCGTAGCGGGAATTTTACATATTGTTTGCCAGCAAGACATATCGGTTTGAGAAAGAAAATGTGAGCCGGAGCACATATACAGTCTGTTGGGTTTATGTTGTAAAGTCACAACGGAACAGTAAAAGAATATGTGCTTTAAATGTAATAATAAACCATTCTGAGAACAGATTTGATCAACATTTCACTCAGTTTGCATGATGGAGGATTGATAAAACACATAAGGTCTCTTATTTAGTGTCATGTCAGAAGTAGTTAAAATCTAGTTTACTTTATTATAAGATCATATAATTAAAAGAAAAACTTAAATACATGAACAAAATGTAACCAACTTACTTTAGCCTTTAAGAAATTTGGATTTGCTTT
>NC_050534.1:8972827-8975677 GCF_002922805.2 Oryzias melastigma | reverse complement strand
TACTAGCTGAACTCCAAAATAACCCCAAATTCCTCAGTAAACTAAATTAGTCAAAATGTTAGCATTTTGCTAAAATACAAGCTAAATTCTAAATTAGTATAAAAATCCCAGTAGATAACAAACTAGCAAAAAACGTTAGCATGTTGCTAAAATACAAGCTAAACTCAAAATTTTTAGAAAATTGCTATTATTTCATTTTTCTTCAGCCAGAGAGCCATCACGGAGAGATAAAAGAGCCACAACTTTAGCTAATGTTGTATTTAGGCTTTAGCTAATTTTCATGGCTGTGTTCATTGTGTGTGGGGTCAAGGGGGTGCATGTCTCAACAAGAGGAGGGCAAAGGGATGGGTTTAACTTAATTTTTATGGCTACTTTTTGTTTGTTTGTGAAGCACTTTGAACTTCTCAAAGTCCTTTTTTATGAATAAATTTGACTTGAATTTGATTTGGTAGCTTTGGCAGTCAGGGTGGCATTTTTAACATTACTTCTTAAGTGCTCGATACTATTTTTTGTATTAAGCAATTACTTTGGACGTGTTAGCCGTCACTTCAGCCTTTTAAACACTTTAGCTTGTAGCATTTTGAAGGAGAAATGCATCATTTTACAGCATGTGTATCTCCATTTTGAAGTTATCCACAGAAGGAACATTTTACTGGCAACCAGTCCCATGACACCTGCCAGAGAAAACTGCTCAGAAGCACTGAGCCTGTGTGTGCTTGTGTTTGTGTGTGCTTGTGTCCGTGTGTTTGTGTGTGTCGTAGGGATCTATGATGATGTTGTTGTGGCCCCTCCAAGAGCACTTAGCTTTGTTTGCCCATTAACTCTCATGACATCTGATGCTTTTGTTCATCCCAGGCTCAGATGCAAAGTCATCCTTTGCTAGTAAGAAACCTTAGTATGACTGATAAATGTGGGAGCAAAAGTTCTATTTATGGATTTGTTTCTGGCATAAATAAATTGTCTTGAATTATTATATTTTTTTAAAAAATCGGATTTTTATCTATTTTAAAAGCCTTCCCAGTAGTCTTTTAATGATTAGCTAATTTTTAGTCATTTTCTGGGACATAGCTTCTGCAGAGCGGCAATACTTGGTTAGAAATTCACCTCTGGGTTGTGGTGGGACGGTTGGCGTAAAAGCAACTATGCCTCTTTCCCTTCCTGTTTGCTAAGAGTTCTCTGTTTACATGCTAGCATGCTAGCTTATAGCTTCAAGCTAACATTAGCGGTGCAACGCTAGCAATATTGGAGCTTTCCAGATGTACAGTTTTGAGTCAGATGCCAACTTATACGAGGAAAATAAAGATCTAGTCATCTTCAAGTGGATTTATCCGGATGAAAAGGAGCAGGGAGCTAGTGGGTGGCCAGCGTATTGCCTACGTTACAAATATTTCAAATCTTTTTCAAGTTTTGTCCCGCTTCCAGCAATTTCAGCAATCTTGGTATCAAAACGTTTAGCTCATTCAGGACATTACTGCTTGCATTTTTGGTATTCATAAACTTCATAGTTTTTGAAATATTGAGCAAAATATGGCCAATAGAAAATTAATGATAAAGTCTTCAAATTTAAGTAGATTAGCAACAAGTGTTTAAATATATTCCTGGGCTTTTTTTTAATTTTTTTAAGTAATTTTCAAAAAAAAATTGAAGCTAACCTAATATTTTAGTAGCATATTAAAATTGTTTGCAAATTTGTAATCTACTGAGGGTTTTATAGCCTTAATTTGGAGTTTAGCTAATATTTAAGCAACATGCTAACGCTTTTGACTCAACTGTTATCTACTGAGGTTTTTATAGGGTAATTTAGAGTTTAGCTTCTATTTTAGCATCAGGCTAATGTCTTTGGCTAATTTAATTTTACTGAAGAATTTTAGGCTATTTTTGAGTTTAGCTAGCATTCAAGCAACGAGCTAGCTTTTTTGGCTAATTTGGCATCTACTAAGGGTTTCGGGGCTAATTTTGAGTTTAGCTCATATTTTAGCAACACACTAAATATTTTTACAAAATCGCCACGTATTACAGAATTTTAAGCAATTGAACACATTTTTTTTAGATATTTAGGTCAACTTCAGGACTCTTTTCATAGTTCTTTAACAAAATTTCCAGTCAAATTTAGCATTTTACAAATAGCTACAGCATTTTCAGCGTCTTCTTTCAGCAAAAAGCATTAACAGTAGCATTCTTGCTATGTAACTTTTCTAGTTTTCTTTATTTATGTCCCGCATCATGGTTTAAAATGCTACAAGAACGTGTTAAAAACACCAAAACTGTAATTATCTTTAAGCTTTTAATGACATTTTTAATGTTTTTTTAGAAACCTTTCAACTGTGATGTTGAACTTTTAACTAAAGGCTGAAATAAGATAGATACTTTAATTGAAGTTGTAAATCCATGAATTTTGTTGTCATTAATTGCGTGAAAAAAACAATGTAAATATCTGAAATGTGTTCAGCATGAGTGATAGGATCTCATAAATGCTGAATGCTGATCATTTTCTATGTACTTTTCCTGCGCTGCATTTTTCTCTGCCCCCAGGAGAAACAGTCTTCATGTAATATTCAGATGGAATGAGAGAGATCATCTCGTTACACAAAAACCAGAATCAACATCACAAATGTCACATCCCTTTGCCTTTGCCTGAACCTTGCTGAAGGGTTTCACCAAACCTCCGGAGAGTCAGTTAAAAACTGTGAGCCATGTCCTACCTGATGAGTCATCTTTTTGTCTCATTTGCTGTGGAAAAAAAGTTCCCAAACAAACTTTAAATGTATTAGTCTGCTGTTAATTATTGAATGATTGAGTGAAATATTTAAAAAAAAAACTTAATTATAGTTCTCAATTAGTCATTTAATA
>NC_050534.1:8965004-8972588 GCF_002922805.2 Oryzias melastigma | reverse complement strand
TTGTAATTCATCAGTAAAAACAAAAAAATAATAAATTATTTGCTTTATTTTCCATATAATTCTAGTGTTTCCCAGAGGGCGCATTATAACTACAATGAACTTATTGACAGATATTCGTAAAGTAGGTTATATTATTACTATAATAACATATTTTATTGCCTTGTAGTAGTAGAATGTTATACTAGTGCATAAAAAGAAACGGCGACTAATCAAGTCTTGATGTGACGACAAAGGACTGATTAGTTTGCAGTGCATTAACTGTAATTAGTGATTCGGTGAGGTATTTATTGGCAGCAAAACAGAAAACATACATTGATTTTTTTTTTTCTTTTTTGACAGCATCACCTAGAGTATGAGACAAAGTCAGAGTCCACCTCAGAGGACTGGTGGTGGGGCAGCAGAAACTGCAAGCTAAACTTTTATGATGACAGATGAGAAGGGTTATTGGAATCCAGGCAAAGCTCTTTGGCTGCTTTAAATCTGGGTCACATATAGACTTAACCTCTCACTGGGCATCAGCGAAGCCTCATTGCCTTATAATTATGCCTCCAGTAAAGAGAGCGTTTGGACGCATCGCGGCTGGTTTACTGGATTTGCTCTTGTTCTTTCTTAACTCTGCTCTAAACCGCCATTAATTCTTACACTGTATTTATCTTTCTTTGGGTTCTTCTGCTTGTTTTGTTTGTTGACGTTAATATAACTCATGCAAAGCCATTGAAAAGCATCCATCTTTCTTAACACTCTAATCTGGGCATCAGCAAAAGGAGGTTCAGGGATATTTTTGGTGGCCATTTGGCTTTTTAATGCCTGCTTAAACCAGATCTGTGTACAGCAGAAGCTCTGCTTCTGGCACTGTGGCCACACAGTAGCACAAAGAAACCACAAGCTCCCCAAACGGAGATTCTAGGAGAGTGCACAGTGTGCCTTCCCCACTGTCTATGGTTTTATGTCTTAGTGTTAGGGCAGAGGCGGACATAACAGCTATGGGGCCCCAGGCGACCTAGAACATGGGGCCCTATGAAGTGGTGGTAATAATTATTTTAGTTAGGTTTAAAAAAAAAAAGGCAAAAATATTAAAGAAAATTTTATTATCATTTTTCTTTTATAAATTTGACTTTTTTTGCAAAATTTTACAAGTTTAATCATCTGGAATGTAGACTTTTTAAAAAATAATAATTTTACGACTTTATTTTATCAAAATGTTGACTTTTTAACAATTTTATTAATTCATTATGGTACAAGTTTGACTGTTTTTCTCACAATGTTATAACGTTATTCTTGTGAAATTTTGACTTTTTCATTATTTTACAAATGTTCATTCATTCATTCATCCATCCATAAATGAATGAATTTTACAAATGTATTCTTGTGAAATTTAAACTTAAATATTTTTAAAACTTGATTTTTTTTTACTTTCTTTCAATAATTTTAAGACTTTATTTCATTAAAAATTTGCCCCATAATTTAAGAACTTTAGTCTCATGAAATCTTGACTTTTTCAATATCTATACCAATATTTATATTAAGAAATACTCAGAAATTTAATTTTAATTCTACGTCCTCCATCATCAGAAAAATGCCACAACAACATGTTAAAAACACAAACTTTCATCAGAGCTAGTCTTTATAACTTGAGCCACAGTTTCCATCTGTTCATTTTGTCTTTAATTCATTTAAAAGTTTGGTATTAACCAGGAATAACCTTTAAAAGCACACTTGGTGTGTAGTATTTAACAGCCTTTTTTTAGCAGCAGTTTTAGTCATTTTTAGTCCCAAAAAAGTGAATAAGCTGAATTTCTACAGCTTCTTCCTATAGTGCACATTTAAAAAGCTCCCACGTTTATCTATAAACACACACGTGTGGTTTAGTATCTTGAGGCTTCAACATGTAAATTCAAGGCCAAAAACAGCAACACGGGATTTTTATTGCAAGATACAAGGTCGACCTGCAGCTTATGTGTTTTGTTTACAGTAAACCAAGGGAAGACCGTAACCAATGTGAGGCCTGCGGTATTAACTGAAAACCAGCTGATGGAAGCACAGATAAACTCTACAGAATTATAGTATATACGTGTTATTCAGAATATTAGGATGAATTTTATTTTATTTTTACAGAAGGTGTTTTGGAGGAGATCCATGTAGATGAGCACAAAGGTTTTATCTTTTTATTGCAAGGCTAACAGTTGGAGAAGTGCATTGTGGGACTTTATGCTTTCTGTCTTTCATTTATTTTTAAGTGTTTGTTGGTGTTTTGGTGGCCAGAATTATTATTTATTGACCTGTTTATTAGCTGACTAAAAAATCTCTTGTGTTTGACAGATATTACTATTACAATAAGGTGCTATGTGTAGCTTTGAACACAGGAGGAATATATTTGTATAAACCCCTTTTGTACTTCAGAAAAATATCATTTTTCATTATGTTTGTGTATATTTCTTTTTGAACTAAAGGGAGACGTAGGGTGGGGATTTTAGAGATGAAGTACAAGAGTCCAAGAAAGGAACAAGGGGTAAAGAAATAGAAATATAATTTAAAAAATACTTAGGAAGGGTATTATATTAAACAAGACTGTCAACAGTCACTTTCATCTACACACTCAAATACTACAAACATATATCAAACAAAGATGGCAAATCATCATTTTGAAAGATTAAATACTTTTAATAAAAACTAAAGTTTCTGATGTCATTTTTTTAAATCTTACTAAGAAAATGTTGTTAAAGTCAATCAAGCATCTTGAACCAATAACCATTATTTTTGTTTTAACCTAAAGCTGTCAAACCAGATGAACCAATGGAAAATCTACATTTAGATCACCACTCTTCTCTAAAAGTATCATTTACGTATGTCGCCTACAGCTCTTCAAACGCCTACTGTCAGTTCTAAACAGGGCGCCCTGGTCGTCCCTCTTTTTGTCTGACAGGTTGCCAACTAAAAGCTCATTTTGCTTACAGCCAGACCACACAGAACCTGTGGTAGAAAGTCTGAGTGCTCATCTTGAACTGACAGCAGGCAGTCCCTCAAGCATTACGGTAGTTGGCCGTGACTGATTTCTCTGAGGGAGGGAGCGCCACAGGAGGCTAAGTGTTCCGCTTTCACTCGTCCGTTTTGATTTTCCCGAGATGTACAGCTGTTTGACATTTTTTTTTGTCTTTTGAAGACGCCGTCTTTCCATTCACGCAGTTTAGCATGGCCGTGAAAATGAAAGCCGGGGCAGCGCTAAAGGTTATTTCAATACCTTTCATGAATTTTTATCAGTCGCAAAGTTTTCTTTGTTGCATGAATAGTAAAAAGAACCAGGAGTAAAAAGACTTAATGCACTGGTGGATGGTTTTTCTTGGTCTTGGCTGTTTGAAGTTCCCTGCAAAGAGCATGAAATGTGCTCAGTTGTGCACACAGGTGTCACCTGTTTGGCAGATGGTGGACAGAGGGAAAGGCTTGTCACGCGGCTTATGTTCATCCTCATTAATTTAGGTTTTTCTATTTGCACATGAGGTCTTGTGTTGACCGTCGCAGCGTTGTAATCTACTGCACATGGCTTTTCAATGAAATGTATTCAGAATATTGCCAATTTGAAAACCAGGGAAATGTTTACCGCGTTAATCTGCCAATAAAGGAATAAACATCCGGGCTTACAGTAGGCTCGGCACGTATGGTGTGTGTCTACACCGTCGAACTGTTGCCAGGGTGACGCTATCGCCCATTATCTAATATTCGGAAGCGCAGCGTCCAAACATTGTTATCTGTTCTCGGAGAAATAAAGGTGAGTGACAGTGCGGTGGGAGGGGGGGAGCACATTACTGATCAATACGAGATCCAGCCTGTCCATGTGTTTGTGGTGTGATCGCAGTCCCAAAGGACATGCGCCGAGCTCAGCGGTTGGCTATCTCGTTCAATGGCGGTTGATGGGGATTGTCAGGAGGACATGGAGGAGCATCAACGCCAAGCAAAGCCGAGCCAAGGGGCTCCCCTGGGAGCAGGGGGGGTGTAGCGGTTGGGGTCAGAGGTCACTGGCTGTGATTACAGCTATCTCAGGCTGGGAGTTAGGAGTGGTTGGAGACAACTGTAAACCTATTGTCAGTTTAGCCTGTCTGATGGGGACGAGCCACACAATACATGACTTACACCAATGGTTTTAGACAAAAAATACGGTGGAGTTAAAATGAAAATAGAATGAGGTCATAAAATATGACAAAAAAGTCGTAAATTTACAGGAATAAAATTGTAATTTACGAGGATAAACGTGTAAATTTAAGAGAAAAAAGTAATATTTTTGTGTGGATAAAGTCAAAACAAAAATTAAGTTGTTAATTTATCAGGAAAAAGACGTAATTGTACAAGAATGAAATTGGAAAATTGTGAGAAAAGAGTCTGAGAAACTATGAAGAAAAAGTCATACATTTACAAAACTAAAGTTCGAAAATTATGACAAAAAGTTAGACTCAGGAATTTGTGAGAAAATGTGAGAATTTTACAAAAACTACCTTGTAAATTTGAGAAAAAAAGTTGTAATTTTACCAAAATAAAGTCATACATTTATGACGAAAAGATGTAAATTTACAATAATAAAGTCCTACTTTTCTGTGGACATGGTCATAAATTTATCAGATAAAAGTTGTAATTTTGCCAGAATAAACTTGTAAATTGATGAGGAAAAAGTCATACATTCATGAGAGTAAAGTTGGAAAATTATGAGAAAAAAAATTAGACTTTAACCAGAACAAAGTTGTAAAATGATGAGAAAAAGTCAGAATTTTACGAGAATAACCTTCTCAATTTGAGAGAAAAGTTTTAATTTTACAAAACCAAAGTCTTTCATTTATCAGAATAAAGACTAATTATACAAAAATAAAGTTGTAAATCTATGAGAATTAAGTCTTAGAATTGTTTTACGAGAGTAAAATCACACATATGATACAAAAAGGTGGACTTAGAATAATGTAAATTTATGAGGAAATGTAAATTTACAAGAGAAAAGTCAAATTTATGAGAAAATTTTACAAGAATAGCCTTTCTAAATTTAAGAAAAAAAGTTGTAATTTTACAAAAATAAAGTCATTAATTTATCAGAACAATGACGTAATTGTACGAGAAGAAAGTTGTACATTTATGAGAAAAAGTTGGACTTTACTTGAATAAACTCGCAAATTTTGAGGAGTCAAATTTTTACAACAATAACCTTGTAAATTCATGAGAAAAATATGATTTTTCAAGAATAAATTCATACATTGATCAGAAGAGGGATGTAATTGTATGAGAAAAAAAACTTTAACATTTATGAGAAAAATTATACATTTACAAAAACAGTGGTAAAATTATAGGAAAAAAGTTGCAATTTTACATGAAAACGTTCCAACTAAATCCATCAATGCAGCATTTATGGCGATTATAATGTATTTGGATCTCTGCAACTATATTGCTGAAGGTGTAAACAGAAATCCACTCCTTGTGGGTCAAGAACCTTCTTGTGACTCATAATTGTATGAATTTAAATTAGGTAAAACTTCAAATTTGGACTTTTTTCCGTAACTTTATTCCCATAAAATTACGACTTTTTTCTCATAACTTTATTCTCATAAGTGCATTAATTTATTTTACTGGTGGCTCCTCCACTCTCATAAAAAAAATGTATATTTTATCTTTAAAGGTGACTGTTTAGATCTTGTCTATCAGTAAAATATTTAAACTACTGTCTTATTTTTGAACAAAGTATAAGTAGCCACCAAATAAATCCAGTGAATTTACATGTGATAGTGGCAGCATCTGTGACTTGATCAGAGTGACATTAATGTGGGACGGCACTAAAAACGGTCAAACTACGTCACCTTCAATTGCTCTTAAATGTCTGGAGGAGGTTACTTTCCTTTTTTTCGCCATTGCGAGTCTCGCCCATTGTTCGATTGTAGGTTCTTTGTGACTGTTTGCATTATTGGATGAATCAAAAGGGAGCATCCCGAGGCTACAGGAGTATGTGCTGCTGCCAGAGCCGTCACTTATCATTACTGTCACCGTCACCCTAATCGACTGAATCCCTGAGAGTTAGCTGATGATTATCACACCCTCCTTCTGAGTGCATTATGGGACGAATATGTTGGAAGATGCTTCAAAGTCAGCAGTCGAGAGCGCTAGGTAGCTTTCACTTTTTACCCACAGAAAACTGAGAATCGACAGTTGTGAGAAGAAGAAGCTGAATTGGTTGAAAACCTTTGAAACTTCTACAATTTAACATTTTCATTGAATCTCCATCATCTGTAAAAGAAAAAAGAAGAAGATATTTTTGGAGAATTTTAAACTACATTTATTGTAGAAGCATTTTAGTTTAAAAATAGATTTTCAGAAACTTGAAGCCTACAAATACCAAGTTAGGCCCCATCTTGACCAGTCAGTGAAAATATTGTCTAATTTAAAGTCGGAGTCTAGTCACAAGTTATGTATATCAAAGTCCGAGTCAAGACACGAGTCAGAGGTAGGAAAGTCCAAGTCGAGTCTAAAGTCGTCAAATTCATGACTCGAGTCTGGCTCGAGTCCAAGTCATGTGACTCGAGCCCCCACCTCTGTCTGGTAGTACATGGACCTGACCCCAAACTCACGCTGCATCGTCCACATGACACCATGGGTGAACCCTTTCTCCAAATCTACAAACACATAAGGAGTGGATGACTCCACAAACCCTCCAGCACCCTATGGAGAGAGAAGAGCTGATCTACAACTAGAATCTCAACAACAGTCCAGACTGCAGCTCGCTTCAACTGTCGGTACCTGTCAGCTGATGGAGGAGTCCCACAAACCAACCAGGCTCTCAAGGACCCCTTCTTTAGATGAATGGTGACCCTGACTTTGGTGTACATCAACAGATTCAAGGATTTCTACCATGTAGGTCAACCCAGCAGTGGAGGTAGGAGTTAACCCAAACACAACTGATCAGAAGTAAACTTATGTTTGTGATGATTTGGTTTGGGTCTATTCCGGTGACCTTCCTGGCAGAACCCTCTGCATTTACCCGGACTTGGGACCGGCACGCAGAGACACTGGATTGTGTCCCTGGTGGTTGCATTATTCTGCCAAAAAATGGCATTTGAAGAAATCAAATGCCATTTTTTGTTGTAGTTTTGTCCTCAGCCTGCTGCCCAGGCTTTTTTTTTTAAATCAAGACTGCCTACATTAACCTTTTGAGGGGTGTTACGGCTGTGGCCGTATTTGGTTTTGTCTTTCTTTGTGGTGCGGTGTATTTTTGTCAGAGTGGGACTCCTGTGTGTTTGTGGATCTTTGTGTGTTTTTCTGCATTTGTTTGAGGTGTGGTGCTGGAGGTGTGGCTCCCCATTGGTCCAACCTGAAGGAGGGGAGCCTTCAAAACCTCCGCTTGGACCTTCAGCCCACGAGAAGGGAGCTGGGCTGGAGCCCATCCCTGATGCAGCCCAGAGATCTTCTCCACCTGCTTTTGATTTGAGCACTTTGTAGTTTCTTTGTTCATTTGGTTTTTGTCCCACTCTGTGTTTAGTGTTGGCTAGGTTAAGTTAGGTGAAGCTGTAGGGGTGAACTGCCATTTTATTTAGTAAATCTTTTCTCCTGTTTCTGTTAGTCCAG
>NC_050534.1:8960628-8960867 GCF_002922805.2 Oryzias melastigma | reverse complement strand
CAAAATAACAAACAAAACCCCAAACAATCTCAACCCAGGGAGCTTACCTGCAAAAGAAAAGGTAAAAGAAAGACAAACACTAACCTCCTTGGACTAACAGAAACAGGAGAAAAGATTTACTAAATAAAATGGCAGTTCACCCCTACAGCTTCACACCTCAAACAAATACAAAAAAAAGACACAAAGATCCACAAACACACAGGAGTCCCACTCTGACAAAAATACACCGCACCACAAAG
>NC_050534.1:8954309-8960154 GCF_002922805.2 Oryzias melastigma | reverse complement strand
CCTGGACTGTTGTTGAGATTCTAGTTGTAGATCAGCTCTTCTCTCTCCATAGGGTGCGCGGGGCGGGGAGCGAAGTACCAAAACTCCGTTTTGCTGCTGCGTGTGGCTGCCGCCCATTTGATTTCATTCTAGAGCCAGCAGTGTGTATTCGTTTTTTCCTTCAAAAATACGACTGTGCCCAATGGGGGGGGTCTTAAAGGAGCCCCGCATCTAAAGTAACAAACTGTTTAAGCTTGAATTTATTAAAGACACAACAGGAAGATAAACGATATTCTGCATCTGAAATGAAAGTGTTTTGCTGATCACAACTGGCTCTGGGGAGAAATTGGGTGTTGGTGTTAGACTGGGGGTGGAGCTATCAGAGCACACGCTTCCTAAAAGGGGCGGTCTCACTCTGTGACATCCAATCATGAGGCTTGTTTTCGTGGGTATGGGAGGGGCTGCTGCTAAGACCAGTTTTTAGAGGATTACTCAGAAATGCATGAGTGAATCAAAATACAGCTTTGGAGTTCTTAATGTGAGGAATGAACATTAAAATACACATAAGCTTGTGGGTGATGAGGTACTGACTCTCTCAGTCTGATTTATAAACCACTATATTTATTCTTTTATGATTCTGTTTCATATCAGCATGTTTTTTATAAACAGAGCAGATAAAAGAAGAAGAACTGAGGAAGAACGTAAAATGCAGAGTGGTTTAGTTTGACTCTAAAAAAACAAACAAAAATATATATATATATATATATATGAATGTACATCTAGGTTTATGTTTAACATTTCTGTTGTGAAATTGATTTTTTGTTGTTTGAGATACAATTTTGTTTGTATTCAGTACAAAATTTCTGTCAACTTACTGTTAAAATATCTCGCATTAAGTTAACAGGAGTTAAGTTAAAACAAAAATGCTAAATGTAAAACATATATATATATATATATAGGTACATATATTTAGAAATTGACTATTCACATGAAATTTTATGTATAAATTAGGGCTGTCAGATTTGTCGCGTTAAAAACGCGTTAATCTGACATGTGCTTGACGCCGACAATTTCTTTGACGCATTAATCGCAGATTTTCTCATACGTGCCTTTCCATACCACGCACGGACGTCCCGCCCTCCAACTCACCGGCTGCTCTCATCAGATCACGGGCGGGTCTCCAAACACCGAGCTAGAACCGGCCAGCGCTAGGACCTGGAGAGCTCCTGCACTCTAACCCGGCTCCAGTTCCCGTCCAGTAACACGTCTAGTGGTAACAGCTCTTTTTTCCTTAAAAAAAAGGCCACATGTGAATTTGCGATCAATTGCGAGTTAACTCAGGACAAAATGTGATTAATCGCGATTACAAATTTTAATCACCTGACAGCTCTAGTTGAAACACAAAATGTGTTGTAAAACTGTCTTCTGCTAAATTTTGAAAAGGAAAATATTGGATAATTAGTTTATTTGTTGTTCACCTTTCGGCTAAACGCATTCGGGGTCGCCACAGCGAAACCAGTGTTCAGTGAAAATGTTCTGTGGAAAAACAGCTAAATGGTACCAGGCTGATTGGTTTGTGGGCAGGCTATCTGTGACTAGCACCACCAATTAGCCCTACTGCACTTTAGCCAAATTTACAAAGCAGCTGCTTCATAATCGATTAAACAATGTGGGAGCTTGCCCGATTTTTGTAGTTGATGCCTGCATGTCTTACATTGAAACAGCTGCGTTCTGTTGACACCACTTAATGCATAGCAATGGCGCCCGTATACGCACGTCTCTGTCTATAGCAGGGAATAGGCGAGGACCAATCCAGTAAAATATAGATCAATGTTAAAGGCACTGCTGCAATACCTGACAGCGGGGCTGCTGGCACAGCTGAGGGTCTGAGAGTGGTAAAATGCAGCTAGCATCATAGCTAATAAAGGCTAACATATTTAACAAACAATCCCGAGTGACATATTCATTGTAAATCCATCACCAGGATAGTTTGCTGGATATAACGCCAATTGCACTTAACATCTGTTCCCTAAAGTCTACTGAAAAGTTGTGTAATCCAGTAGATTTTTGACACATGAAGCCAGTACACCAGGCTACGAGCCATGCTAAAGCTAACGACCGACCATTACAGAATCAAAGATAGGTGTGGCTTTTATACTGGAGCTGGAGAGTATGATGACGTCAAACTTCTGGGACTTACACCAGTTGACCAATCAGAAAATTCCGCTGCAATACCTCATTTCAACCTGTAGCACTCAGACCATATTTTCATTGGTTACCATTTTCTTTTTTTACTTAAAGTAGTTTAGAAGTATATGCTTAACTAGGGCTGGCTCCCTCTCCCAAAACCCGGCTCCTATGGCATGCTGGGTAATGGAGTTGTCTTTGAACTTTGTTTAAAGCTTAACAGGTACCTGGCAGAGCCAGACTCGTCCATCAGGCTGACGAATGGATAAGTGTGATTTGTCTCTCCAGAGGAAGTGTCTCCACTACTCTAAGAGTTCAGCGGCAGCGTGATTCACATCATTGCATCTCACGCTTTTCATTTCACTTGGTGATGTATGGCTCAGGGTGCAGCTTCTCCGCCATGAAAACTAATTCCGAGAAGCTGTCTGCGCATCGCTTCCGAAGCTGAAGACAACATGGAGTTTGGGGGGGTATGTAGTGGCTGACTCTGCATAAAGTGTGATACTTCTCTGTCGTATTCGGATGTTGAGTCGCTGTCATTCCCAATGCCACTGACAGTGGATGATTTGGCAGAGTAGAAATATTTACTTGTTTTTCAGATATTAAAAAATGTTTTAAAATGACCGCCCCACCCATCCACTCTAAAAAGAAGACCAGTTGCGACTCGTGCAAAGATGGCCTTCCTCTGTTAGGAGAGATATATGAGATGGAAGATACAAAGCCAGGGCTCTTAATAAAAATCATCTATTTTTGTCAGAGCTGGCCAGGGGACAATTTGCGGCGGTATCAATGGACAGCCTTTTTTCACCCCTCTTCTTTATCTCGCCCTACATCCATCTCCTCCTCTATCTTTGTCTCCTTCCACGTAACAGCATGCATCAAGCACAGGAAGGAAAAAAAAAAAAATGTCACTTCAACCAGCATTGATATCTCCCCAATCATTGTCTCTTTCTGAAGGCTGACCTCTCCGCTGTACATTCTGAGGCTATCAAATCATGCTGAAAGTCACACTTATCATGAGGTAAAGGGATGACTACTAGGCTGCCATTTATTTCATGATTTTTTTTTTTTTTTTACCCTGATGGGAGTGTGTAGGTGTGATTGAATTTCTTCACTGCTCACTTCTCTGGAGTATTTTTGGGCCTCACGTTGAGGAAAAGAACTCGCACATTTCCGCAAAAGCAGATCTCTTTGTTATTTCTGTACATCCGGGGTGGAGGGTTATTGTCATTACCACTGCCAGATGAAGAAAAATACAACTGGAGCCTGTGTGTGTCCTCCCACACTTCAATTGAGGAACCACCTTTGATGGTGGGTTTTGAATCGGTTCCTATAAACGTGGAGCACTCCACATTCAGGATACTAAGGGGCTAAATGTGATAAGGGAAGGCATAAACACATCAGTCATACTGGTGTTGCCAGGGTTCCTGATATTCCCCCCGTAGGTGGGATTGTGCTGCCGCGGGATGCTGTTGCGACTCTTCTCCAGGAGAGCGTGAAACAGGATTACAAGCACATCGGCAAACATGCAGGCCACAACCTTTACAGTAAGGCAGGCAGTGAAATGGCTGCTAGCATTCGTGGGTTTTCATGAAGCGGGTGTTTCTTGATAAATCACCTACATGTTTACCCCCACGTCAACACGTTTTAATTCTAAAAACAGCACTTCTGTGGTGCCTTACTTCCTTAGCTGCATGACAAAGTTGGATATGCTACTGAAACAATGGAGAGTAGAAGAATCAGGGTCATACTTTCCTCACTGCTGACTCAACGTTTTTAAAGTTTCTGTCTTAGCACTTCAAACTGAAGTCAAACTCTTATTAGTTAACCTTATTTTTATGTTAACACTGGGAATTTTTTTTTTACTTTATTCACAAAAACATTGACATTCCACAATATGTGTCAATAAAATTTCCACATTTTATTGACACATAATGAACAACAAAAAAGATATATAAAAAAATAAAATAAAATAAAAGGATTCTGCTAAAATTTCAAATGTGACCACTCTTCAAAAGTTCTAACAGCTTTTTGTTAGTGCAGGACTTAATACCATTTATATACAATGTAATTTCTTTCTGAAAACATATTCTTAACATATTTACATTTATGAATGAAATATTTATCCATAATTATAAGTAAGTTAATGATGTAAAATTAAATCTCTCTTGAAGAAAGTATACCAAATCAATATGCTGGTAGAATAATCTAGTCTTTACATATGTGGATTGTTATAAAACAAGTCAAATCTTTCTAAAATGCTTGAGAGAAAGTGCAACACCAAAAGAGATGAGGCACAGTTTCTGGTGAGGAATGGCAAAATGAGCAGTTTGTTTCCAGATCTTTTTTAAATTTAGTGAAAGAATGTTTCACAGGGTGAAATGTATGAATAATCTTAAAATAAATTTAACCACTTACAATTTTGAGCTTTTAATTTCTTCTCCAGGTGGTGAAAACTGCAGCAAATATACAGGATACTCTCTAAAAAAAAACGGAGCATAAAATTCATTAAAATAAAAGTATTTTATAGGCACCTTAACGTCAGAATCCTGTACAAATAATACAAAATATGTTACCCTGAATGTATATAAACACAATTACAAACTTACAGCATTGTCTTGACAGAGCTTCAGTGTGAATGGCGACAGATATCTTAACCCACATGATGGATTGCACCTTCTTTAATGACATTAAACCGGAGACAGGAAGTTACCCGGAAAACCGGAAGTTGCGCGGTAAAACCGGAAGTTTGTATTTTCGGTAACTTTACTTTTTTTTAATAAACCTCTATCAAAATATGAAATTAATTATTAAATTATAAATTCCTTCACTTATATAGTGCCTGACAATACTATCAATCCCTTCTGATTTTCTGTTAAAACTCATAGTATGATTCACATATTGAAGTCAATAATATGCACATACAAATGCAGGAAGTTGTGTTATGAACTTCTGGTTTGAGTTGAGATGAATGATTTTTCCTGATCTTGTGTAACAGGATCCAACTTTTGAATAGACAACAATTTGAGATTAACCTTAATCCATTGAGATCATCATAAGCCACTTTGGATCATAGGGACCATTAAATGGAGTGGTAGGACTACACTACATAGTCACTAGTAGGGATACAACGCTACAATTTGGCTTTTGGGTCACTCTTGACAGATTGGCCGACTGTCCCAATGCGGCGGTTCTCTGGCTGCAGCCAGCATCCCGGAGTTCAGCGGAGTTCGCTTGCTCAATACGCCTGCAGACAGACACCCGCTGCGGGGAACAGGGCAGCCAGCTCGGATCTCCTGAAATGTGCTGTTTTTCTTATTTTTGTTGAGATAGTAATAAATAAAGGTCCCTTAATTTTTTTCTCCTCTTGGGTTTATGCAGGACAGCCTTCAAACTCAGTCACAGAGACACAGAAACACCGCTGAAGTGGCTGTCATCCAGAAACACCACCTGAGTGAGATAGAGGCTCCGGTAACGAGAACATTTTTGATGGATTTCTTTTCTATTATTATTTATTTATTTTGGAGATTTTTGTAGAAGTCCTCACAATATATAATCCTGATCTTGAGCATGATGTAATTTAATAAAACGATAAATAATAAATCCTACTTAAAATTAGCGCAACAACTGTTTGACATTTTCATTGTAAACATACTGGTTTTCAGCAGGGATGCAAGAA
>NC_050534.1:8929664-8953371 GCF_002922805.2 Oryzias melastigma | reverse complement strand
GCAGATGTGCTCGGCCTGTCAGATCGGCTCGGGGGCTTGCCCATAGGTGACGTGTAAGATTGTGATTGGTCCGGACCATTAGACCACTGTCACGTGACACGGGGGAATGACACACTTCCGCCATTACAATGCACGGATTCTTCCCGAGTTAAAAACCGAGGAGGTCCGAACAAATACGTTAAGAATCACAAAAGGAGAAGGAATATTTGCAATCAGCCGCAAAAACCTTGACAACGAAATAATCCGATGGAGAGGAATCATCACAGGATAATGATCGTTATTTTAATAGAGAGAAATCAGGCTGGGAAGCATGAAGTTTGAGCTAAAGTGGGTGCTACCAAGTAGCATGCTAGCTTGTTGTTGGTCGCACATAAAAAAAAAAAAGTGATGAGAGTCTTAAAATCCAAAACGGCCATATAGGCGTGTTTACATTCACTTGAAGTGGTCGCTTGAACGTAACGTTGCTGAGGCTGGTATGAACATAGAATTAGTATGTTGGTTTCTCAAGAACGCTTTGACGACCTTGACAATGGAAATACAGAAATTATTCACAGCTATTACTTAACATCAACACATACCGTATTGCTCTCAAAACGGGTAAGTTAAGTGTGACAAAAAGACCTTGATGACCAAATTCAGTCTCATTGGTGAGCAATTTCAATGTCAAATCTGTAAAAAAATAGGTTTCTGTTGTCAATTGACTTGTCTTGACATTTCTAGACATACCATCCCCTTTGGGTATGTACCTGTGAATGTGCACAGGGATCCCAGAAAAGCAAACAAATTCTGCCCTAAATTCTGATGCTTATATATTTTTTTACTTCCTGAAGCGTAATGTGAAGAAATACATCCAAATAGTCTTGGTTTTGGTTAATAAATCTCAGAGCATCAATCTTATCTTTTGAGAGTAAAATTTTTACCTGATGGCCCCTGTAAAGTGTATTATTTTATCAGTGCGATGTCACCCTCTCGACATGTGTAAAAGTGGCTCTTAGGGATGAATGACAGCTTTCCTTGCAGCTGAACCATTTATGTCTACGCATTTCCAAGATCTTCACTGACAGGTGGTGCTATGAAAGTGAATAAATGGGTCCCCATCTTTGCAGAAGGGTGGATGCATTTGGCTTCTGACGCTAGGTCACTCACCTTTTATCTGGTGTCCATCAAACCTTTCAGTTATAGCTTTAGGCAACAAATAGCGTGTAACAAGAAGGGGGAATTATGCTAAGAGCTGATATGATTTCTATGGATATTGGTTCTTATGAAGGAGTCAATGATGTTCAGTCCACTGTTGTTTTTCCACATCAAAATAATACAAAACTGAACGTTAAAAGAACATTATCCACTGTGATGGCCAATATCAATACTTTTATTTCCTTTTGAAACGAATATATAACAGTATAGGTTAATTTGATTGACAATTTGCCTCAGACAGATGGAGCTAGTTGGATCGTAAGAGTATAAATCCATTCATCGATAGATCGTCACACTCATAAACTATGAGTTAAGCACACTGTTTGCTTTTTGAAAGTCCATAACCACACACACATTAACACATTTTCCTCCTTTCATTGCTTCTAGATCTCATATCCATACTACACCAACTGTGCTGTTACAGACCTCCCTACTGGCTCACTGTCTGACCACTTCCTGACTCTTAAATTGCACAAAATCCAATTGCTGCACAGTCTGTAGTGTGAAATGAAAGGCAGCAGACACCCACTAATATGATCTGTCACAGTCTGTTGTCGGAGGGGAGGGAGAAACATGGGGTAGTCGAGAGCTAATCTTGATAAACACAGGAGCTTTTGCAGTTTATACATAATTTTAAATATAAATGCACACTACAAAGATGTATCTCCTCCCACGAGCCACATGTATTTCAAAGGAGTCAGCTCTCCTTTCGTCTCTTCTCTGCTTTCCACTGCGTGTCCTCTTTCTTCCTTCAGAGTCACCAATTGCTTTTTTTTTTTTTTTTTTGCCTGCCTGCTTTTAAATTGCTCTCTTTCCATCTTCGCCTCTCATGTAATTTTCATAGAAGGCGATCCAAAGTGGGTAGCATGTTAATTCAAACATGGGACTGCTGTCCCTCACCAGAGATGGTGGACAGAAAGCAACTGGAGCACATGAACAGAGTAGACATGTCTGTCAGACAAGTCCCAAACGTGTCTCTTGCAGAGCCAAGTGAGTGAAAATGCAAATAATTTGAGTTACTTCACCGATGTCTAGACAATGTACTATTTTTGTCTACATACCTTACAATGACCCTACATTTATAGCATCTTTTCCCCAAAAGCTTCATTCCTACGTATCTAATTTATTAGGTTCTGGAAAACTTTTGATTAAAGATGTGATGAATTATGGTCACCTGAAATCACTTCTGGGAGGATTTGCATCCAAAACGCACATTTTCTTTGCTGTGACTGGAATCTGCAGCCGGTCCATTCTAAGGTTACAGCATTGATGAACATCTACATCCAATATGTTGCTCCATTGATTCTTCATTATTCCAATTCCCCAGACCATTACAAAGAGGCACGGCGGCGAGATGTACACAATTAATTTGGGCTTTCTATTAAAACAATCATTAAAAGCATGCTCCACAACAATTTATAATTAAAATCAAACAACAACAAAAAAGGGAAAGTCTCATTAGTGGCTTATTGGTGCCGCAGGCTGTTCCTTTACTAATTCACACAGCCATTTTGAGTTATCGCCAGACTCAACTTAGTTGTTTTTTTTTTTAACGGTTAAGCTTTTTGGAAGGAGAAAATAGAATACATTTTTAGTTTTAACACACTAATCAAAAAATATGCTAACAAACATGAATTTCTGGTGAAATGGTAAGCTAGCTTAACCAAAACACACTTTTTCTCCTACATTGAAAGTGTGTTCTGTGTATGAATAATCAATAGCTTATTACATTTATGCAAATGGAACTTAAGAAGTGAAAAATACTGTGAAACTCCAACGTGAGTCCAGAGCTAGCACCTCATTGACACAAACCTGTTAGCATGCTAGCAGAGGTAAATATTTGTTTTTTATTCAAAATTTATTTTAAGTTTCCATTGTGTACTTTAGAGTATAAAACACTTCAAATGTATTATTGTTTTGTCTTTCAAATTTTAAATCAGTTTTTTAAAATTTACTTTAAGCTAATCCTGATTGGACCTACAGTCGGACTCTAAAAACATCTTGTATTTAAAAGGTTAAATATGTTAGTTGAAAGTAACTTGCTGAGAACTGAGAATTTTTATTTTTTTTAAAGGTTGAGCATTTTGGAAGGAGAAAATAAGGTAGATTTTTTATTTTAACACACTAATCAAAAAATATGCTAACAAACGTGAATTTCTGGTGAAACTGTAAGCTAGCTTAATCAAAACACACATTTATTCTATTAATAAACATATGGAGAGTGTGTTCTGTGTTTTAATAATCATTAGCTTGTCTGTAAATGACACTAAAGAAGTGAAAAATACTATGAAACTCCAACATGAGTCAAACATGAGTCCACAGCTAGCGCCTCATTAACACAGACCTGTTAGCATGCTAGCAGAGGTAAATAAATCAATGATTAGCTTTGCTTGATAAAACCTTAAATATGTGTGAGGCTGACACATGAAGTCGATAAGCACAGTGGTGGTTCCGACTGCTGATGTGCTCCGCGAGCCCTTAAGTGTTAAAGTACCAATCTTTTGTCAATACGTGTTCAGCACGTTGCAGACATGGATTTGTGTGAAGATAATGAGACACAATTGATTAGTTTTGCCTCTCAAATGAGCCCCTCGCAAGGAAAAAGGAAATACCACGCAGTCAAACCATACAAGCGTGATTAATGGTGGTTTTAAGATCGGATGTAGTGGTATTTACTTCATCAGCAGGGGAGAATCAGCTACTTCCATTATTGTGCTGTGTGGCTCTCCACTCGCGTTAACCTGCCACTTTGATTGTGCCGCATTGTCTTTAACTCTTGATGCCTCCACGACTTTAATTAGATGATTGGATGGAATAAAAGAAGAAAAAAACTAATCTGCCGCCTGTTTGAAGATGATTAGGAGAGATAAGAATTGTTTTGATTAACTGTAATTAAAATGTTTTCATACAATCTTTTCTTGGAAACAGCGGCATATTAGCATATGTGCTAATGAATGTACCGTGACAAGATAGGATGGAGTTTATCAAAACGTTAACTACAATATGTCTGGAAAACTTATAGAAAAAAGAATAAATCATTAAACCATAAATCATTTGATGTTTACTTGAGGTAAAGATATATCTAAACAGAAATAGTCACTTCTAGGAGAGCTGTATGGGGTCAAAACTAGATTGTAAAATAAAAAAAAACGTACGTCACATAAGAGGAGGGATGAAACAGGCGGTGCCAACAACATACGCTGTTTTGGAGTGGAAATTATGTCACAAATATCTCCTTCACCTGATCAATCATGTCTTGTAGCCAACAGGCTAAAAGACAGGATAAACTCCAAAAGCAAAAAAAGTCTGAACCAAAATTCTAAAGATTAATAGCAAAGAAAAACCAAAAGAGGCAAACAAACAAATAAATAAATACATTGAAAATAAAAAACAGTAACTGTTACAAATTAACTTTTCATTTTATTTCAGTTTTAGGATTATTTTTTTGTTATGATTCAAGTTACAAATTTACAAATTTTCTTTCAAGCTTAAAATATATTTGTATTGAAATTGATCATTTTTTTGGGAAAAACTTCATTTTTTTAAGTTTCTAATGTGTACTTTTGAGTACATATATATATTCTTTCAAATTTACAATCTGACTTTTTATTCCCTGTAAATTGAACCTGATTGGATCCTTTAGTCTTTCTTGTAAATATCTTCTTTTTAACGTTTGAACAGGTTTGTTGAAGTAATAAAGACGTACATTTAAAAAAGAAAAATAACCCTAAAACCAAAACTTCTTTGAAAGGTTAAATTAATAAAAAAAACAAAAAAAAGTTAATATTTTTTTTATTTTAGGCTACATATACTATGGATGTGTATTGGCAAGAGTCTGGTGATATATTACGTATCGCAATACACATGTTGCAATATGATATCCCGATATATTCCTATTGTGTACCAAAGATCACATTTTTTGTAAGAATAACTTGCTTTTTATATGGTACCGGTAGTTCCATATGCGGTGGTACCGGTACCAACTTGGCACTGAGTTTTGGTACCCATCGCAAATTGAAGTTGCCAGATTAAAGAGTGAACATCTACTACGAGATATTTTTCCCGAGAACTTCTTGTTGTTTTGGTGCAGTTCTGTGATGTGGTGTGCTGCCACCTAGTGGTCGGGGGTTTAAGTGAAGCACAAAAATAAGACAGTGAAATAACTCCTAGCTTATAAATAATTGACAAAAAACTGTTTTGCAGAAATGATGGCAAAGAAAATATTGTGATATTTCACAGAATTTATTTATTTTTTGCTTCAACCCTAATATTTACTATTATTGTTAGAACATTTTAAGGTGTTTTGACTGTCATTTGGATACAAGATTCAGCTGACAAGTTGACTTTTTAGATCTCTACAAGAGTAGATACTCAGAAATCCTGTTTTAGCCACAGGAAAGGCAACATTTAGCGACTAAGATGTCATGTTTTGCTTTTTTGCAGAAGGAAATAAGGAATGTTACAGGTCTTCATTTCAGCTGATTTGCATTCAAAAGTGTGTGCAAATGAAGTCGATGCTTACAGTAAACATGATCCTGTGGCAACAATGACAACAACACAATTCGTGTAGTAAAAGCTACACCAGGGGCATAGGGTGAGGTCCTGTTCATTTGCAGCTTTAATTTGAAATGTTTCAAAGAAAAAAGAAGAGTAAGTATAATGAAGTCACCTATGGTTTCACCAGTAGTCTCTAAGAGTTGACACTGTTAACGGTGTTGCTGTATACCAGCGTTGCCATGTTGTGTACTTTTTTAAGGGTTTTTGAGCTAAAGACATTTTCATATTTAATTAAATGGTTTTTTGTTTTTTGGTAGAGGCTTAAATGTGGCCCGTTGTTCAGTCACGCATAACTCAAGCGTTTTAATACCCAAAGTTATGTCCCGGGGAAAAACAAAAGCCATAGCACGTCACTGGCTTGTCCCGACAAGAGGTCACCGGAGGATGTTTGCACCTGCTTAGCAAGCGAGGTGGCAAATGGCTATGCTTTGGGGCACCTGACCAAACGGAACGACGAACCTGAAAATAAAACAGCTCATGAATTTATTTACAAGGTCAAGCAGGTACTAAGCTGTGCTCCTCAAACTATCTGGATAAGTCCCCTATTTTTGTCTTTTTTGTGTTGGCAGCTTCACACATAACTGCCATGGATTTGATGCCAGAGTAGTGTTACATCAGCATCCCTTTAATGTGATTTTGTTGCCACATGTGTCACAACAACTAATAAAAGTTGTGTGTTTGGGTGGCTGAGGTCTCCTGTTTCCGCTTTTTCCTCCATCTAATGGCAGCCGCAACTGCGCTTTGTGTTGGAGACATGTATTCTTTAACATGGCAGCTCACACAGATGGGTTTTGACTTGTTAATGGCTCCCGATGACCGAGGATGATGGGATGCTGCCTGACAAGCCGCTCCACATCTGTTGAAGCCAAAGAAATACGTTTTTTTTTTTCTTCGATTTACGGGCCCACGTCTTAAAATAAGACTCTGGAATTCCCAAATGAGACTGCCCATCCTTTACTAACCTCTTAAAGACTTTAACAAAACAGCATGAGTACATTTTGAAAAGTTAAATAAATCATGAGAAGTGTTTTATTTACTTCGTCCTCCCTAGCGAGCAGTATGGCGTTCCGACTCTATTAGTGTCTTGTTAGATACATCAAGCGCTCTTCATCTTTTCTAGAGCCAAGTCCACTTTCTTTTTTTGTTTTCCTCGACATTATAAAACATGTTTTCTTGTAAAGGTAACTGTATTTGTTGGAATAAAAGATTTTTTGTTGCATAGTTTGGCAGGAGTGCAACTTATTCTCAGTAGCAACTTATATGGGATTTTTAAGGAAGACTAATATATTTGTTATTTTCCCACTAACAACTATTTGCCCTTTAGCGGTAATTTCCGCCTAACAATCCCTAGAGGGCGCTGTAGGTTTGTGTATCAGTATTTGCTACCGACAGCCACACAGAAGAAGACGCACCACCCAAAACAAACACAGGAGAGAATCTGATTGTTCTCCTCCTGAACTTTTATGTTTTTCTCATTTGCATTGAGGAAATATTTTTACTTTGCCTTCCTTCGACTAATGCAGGACGCTAGCTCCTGCGGTGGAATGTAATTATTGTCGTAAAAAAAAGAAAAAAAATAGAATTAACACACATAAACACGAATAAATAAACTTAATCTCCCAACATCATCCGTGTCCATCGACTATAAATGATATATACTGTCAATTCTCCTATGTAACAATCAGGCTAAAAACTTGACAGTACACCCCTCCTACACGCAACAGAAGAATCTACTGCATGAACTGCTGTCAATCGATTAAAAAAAATTAATTAGATTAATCACACTTTTGGTTGTGATTAATCACGATTAATCACAATATTTTACTTGGTAATTCTGTAATTACAATATACAGGTTTAATATTTATTTATTTTGTAAGTGACAATGTTATAAGCGGGATAAAGCCAGACAAAGTGTACATTTTCAGAAATTAACGCACACAGCGGAAGTCTAATCATCCAGCGGTTGCTATGCGAAGTGTTTTGCGTTAATAAATATTAATGCGTTATTTTTTTGAATTAATCATGTGTGTTAATGTGTTAACGTTGACACCTCAGAATTTTAGACATGCATTGCATCAAATTTGACGCACGTCAAAAGAGAGAGAAGACACAAATTTGATTTGTGAACCCTGTTTGGTGTGAACGCAACCTTTAACCAGCCTTGGTGATTTTGCTCCAAAGCGTTGCCATTTCCACCCCAACAGTAAGACTTGTACTCCAGAGAGACTTATATATAGTATCTTCATCTTCATTATGCATTTTTGCTTTTGTGACTTATACTCTGGTGCGAGTTATTCTCCAATGTAATTTATATGCCGATGTGATTCATTCTCCGATGCGACTTATACTCCAATGTGACTTATACTACGGTCCAACTTATACTCCAAATAAACTTATACTCCAATGCTAGTCATACTATGGTATGACTTATACTCCAATTCAACTTGTACTCCAATTTGACTTATACCCTAATGAAACTTATACTCCAATGCGACTTATACTATAGTGCAACTTATACTCCAAATAAACTTATACTCCAATGCTACTCATACTATCATGTGACTTATACTATAGTGCGACTTATAATATAGTGCGACTTATACTCCAATGAAACTTATACTCCAATGCGACTTATACTACGGTGCGACTTATAGTTCAAATAAATGTATACTCCAATGGTACTCATACAATCATGTGACTTATACTCCAACTCATCTTGTACTTTAGAGAGACTTATATATATTATTTTCATTTGTATCATGCATTTTTGCCTCGGTGACATACTCCAATGTGACTTATGCTCCAATGTGACCTATACACCTGTGCTACTAATACTCCAATGCGACTTATACTACAGGAAAACGTATGTATAATATTTTCATCTTTATTATGTATTTTTTGCTTCTGTGACTCATAATCCAATATGACTTATACTACGATTAAATTTATACTCCAATGTGACTTTTACTACGGTGCGACTTATAGTTCGATTCAACTTAGTTCGACTTATACTATAATGAAACTTCTACTTCAAAGGAAGTTATACTCATACTCTGGTGCAACTTATACTCCGGTGTAACTTATACCCTGATTCAACTTGTACTTCAATGAAACTTGTACTCCAAAGCAACGTATACTCCAATGCAACTCATACTCTGGTGAACTTATACTCCAGTGAAACCAATTCTCCAATCCGACTTTACTCTGGTGCAACTTATACTCCTGTATAAGTTATACGCTGATTCAATTTATACTCCAATGTAACTTTTACTCCAAAGCAACTCATACTCCGGTGCAACTTGTACTCCAATGTGACTACTCTGGTGCGACTCATCCTCCAGGGCGACTTATACTCCAATTAAACATATACTCTGGTGCGACTTATACTCCGGTGTGACTCATACTCCATAAAATAAGGTGCCTACTACATACAAATTGGCGATAAAAAAAAGAATTGCTTCCCTTCCCCCCATAGCTTTTAATTACACCAAAGGAGTTGCATTTTAGATAACCCATTATCACTAAAAATAGAAGACCCTTGTATGGCTTGTTCAACACAACAGCTGTGTTGGATACATTACTGCATTAAATCAAACCCGATTACTCTTCGCTCGTTGCCCCCCATGCCCCGGGAGGTGCTTGATGCAAAGACCGAAGTGCTCTTTTCTGAGTGATACGGCGCAAAGGAGTGTATTCTTACAATGCCGAATGTTAAAAATTCAAAAGACAGATGTCAACGTAATAATAAAAAAAAAAAATTCTTTGTAAATATCCGCCGTTGCTGTCACGGTTTGGAAACATGCATACATTTATGTTGGCGGAAGAACTCTGCAGTGTTTTTAGTTTAATGTGATGGGATTAGGGATCACTCCTGTGATGTTTCATGTTCCGCCTTTGCCTTATGTGGATTTTGTCACATTAGAAGGGGGTCAAGCAACACTTGCATTTGCATCCTCACAGAGGAGAGCTTTTTGGGGACAGCGCTACTGGGATTGGGACTGAGTGGTATCCTCTGAAATGCAACAATGCGCCAGCGTGTGTGTGTGTGTGAAGGGAAGATGTTGGAGAAGGAAAGTGGGGCTTTGCTGAATGACAGATGAATGGGGAGCTAAAGGACACAGAGGGAGAGGCGATATTTCCAGAGAGCGGGAGGAGGAAAAAAAAAAAAAAAGGGAGTGAAATGTGGGAGGCCTTACGCCGTCAGCGAAAACGACAGAGGAGAGACTCGCACACCTCCTCTGATCAGAGAGCCGTGTCACCAGTTTACTCCTGTGAGACACACTGGAGGTGTCTGTCAGGTCAATTAACACAAGTGTGCTTACATTTCCCCCTGACTTCCTTCATTAGAGTTTTTGTCTGCAGCTCCAGGCAGCTCTGAGTATCTAAGACTCGCTCAGACATCTTTTTTTTTTTTCTTTTTCTCCCCACATGCGTAAAAGAGGTCACAGCTCTGGAAAGCTATGATAGTGGTGCTGGGTAATGCAGGCACAGCAGGACTTCGGGTTCTTCTGTTTGCCACAGAAGGCGGCGCCGCATTGACATAGTTGCTGTGGCTGTAACTGCAGATCAGAAGTGACATGTGAATGTGTGAGACAGAGGCTGAGAAGAAGGAGAGGCGGAACGAACCACCTTAAAATAACAAAAGAATCTGCTTAAAAAGACATTTTGACTTTTTAAGCAGCGATTGACTGTATATGGAAGTGACCCTTAACGTTCAGACAGAAACCGGCTCCAAGAAGAGAAATAAACAGCTAATACTCAGTGTATTTGTCTGAATAACCGTTCTTGCTCTGCTATCTTTTATTAGCATCTTCTTTCTAATCCCAATTTTTTTGTCTTGGTATTTTTTTTTTACTTAATTTATAAACTGACCAATCAAAAGCTTCACTGAAAGCATGCTGGCCCCCCACCTCAAAGGTTTAATCGGCAGATTCTTCCAAGCCGACTGTCAGTGAAACTCCTGATTGGCGACAGTAGTTGTCATAGAAACGCTGATGTGGACCAATGGCTGCTTACCAATCTTGTCTGGCTCCAAATGGGGGCGTCTGCATCACGGAAAAATGCCGACTGAACTGGCTTCATTTGGAACCAGAAGTAAGCTGTTTCCTGTTTGTATCCCACTCTGTCCAATTCTATCATAAACATTCATTAGAATAAAATAGAAGTATTTAATTTATCCCATGAGGGAAATTGTATTGTTGCAGTAGCTCAACAAAATCTGAGACATCAACAATTAAATTATTTCGGAAAAATTACAGTAAAAAATTTATTTTAAATTTACAATATATTAAAAACCATAAAAATAATCAATTTTATCTTTACCTTAATTAAACAGTCTAACTGCTGCTAAAATGTTTACCCTTTAAAGTCTCACTCCAACCATAGACTTTTTTTAATTATAAAATTTCTCCCAGTGATCTTATAATTATGATGCATTTTTTTAGCCAAAATCAAAAAGCTTTTGTTGTTTTTTTAAGACATTTTATGAACAGCAGCAGTAGCTCATTAGAAATATAATTCAAGGTTGTGGGCGGGATTGTTGGCTAGGAGCAACCCCGCCCCGCCCCGTCACTGACTGCTCTGTTTGCGTGCTCATGCACAACATTATAGTCTTAAGCTAACGTTAGCTGCGCGAAAACAACACTTTTCTTGGGTTAACCCGGCCGCACAGTTTTGGACGAGCACATGAGCGTTGAATTCTCGTTTCTCGCACATGTAAGTGTGAGCAGAGTGGAGAAGAGACACTTTGGAACGCCCATTTCAGTAGGTGCCTCATTAGTCAGAGCTTTCTCTAGGATCAAGATTTTTGACAAGAAATGCTAAAATGACATGTTGAAAACACAACAAAGACGATTGTCATTGGAGTGGATCTTTCATATTAGAGCTTTAGCTCCACTGTTGACATTTTTTCGACTATTTGAACCATTTACACAATTAACATAATTCCAGAGGAGAAAGCAGCAGCAGTAACCATTTTATAGATAAAGGGAAACCAGTGGATGGACGTTAATAGAAGTTTTCTCGACTTTTTCTATCAACCCTCTTGCTTCTGGTTGAATTTCGAGCTACAGGATGGATATTTGGAGAATTCCGTTCAACAATGTTGTTTCACTAGATTATATTATATAATCTTCAGCCCCTTATGTATAAAAATAGACATCTTAATTGATATTGCGCCTTAAAAAACACCAAGAGATCTGTCTGCCCCTTGAGTAAATATCTAAGGTTTCACCCAATGATTTTGGCTATAATGAATCCCAAAGGTCATCTTATGCATAATTCATTTCCAACATAGTCGTAACCTGTCATGTGTGACGGGATGGAAGCTAATATGAATTGGAGGATGCTCATATGAAACACTGAAAGCGGTCTCTCCTTTGTTAGCTGCTTTATAAAAAGCAAAAATAAAAAAAAAAAAACAAGCAAAAGATGAAGAATAAAAATCGTGGACAAAAATGTCACCAAGCTTTGGTAAATTGTCAGTTTAACCCCCAAATCTTTGAAGTGCCTCCTCTTGTGCAGACTCATACATATCTGAAAAGTGGGATCACAGCATGAAAAGCTGAGTCACTTGAATTTCTTTTTTTGAGGATTCTAAAAAACATTGCTGAGCTCTGCTTCAACGTTTTTGATCTGCTACATTTGAAGCGCATGCAGAGCTGCTGTTCCCTCATGTCAGACGGATTACGATGGATGGGTAACATCCAGGCCTGCCGCCCACTCACCCAGAAGGAAGAACCTCCACGCGCCGGCTGCAAGCTGGAGGTTTGTGAAGACAAACCCAAAAAGAAAAACCACATAAAACTGGAAAAAAGGATGAAGATTAAAGGGCACTAATGTATGTTTGAATAAGCACTTAACAAAACAAAGAACGCAAATGCAGGCAGAAAAGCCAGGTAGCTCAAGACGCAAAAAAAAATTAAGAAAAGTTGAGTTACATTTGGTGAAAATACTTTGAAAACTTAATGGATTACCAGGTCTTAGTCTTAAAAAGCATGAAGAACCATAGAAGTATAAAACCAGTTTTGGAAAGAAAGATCTACTTTAAAACATAATAAGGATCTAAGATAAATAAAAGATGGACTATAGACTATAAACATTTGGATTTAATTCATTTTAAAATACTAATCATGAAACTTTAGTCACAACTGCCTTTGTGGGTGGATATCAGGTGTCTGGAGGCAAAAAACGGGCAAACCTGAATGGGACTTGCAGGTGGAATTTTTAGGCTCAGTGAGCATGTAGAGCAAAAATGTTCATGCACATTAAAATCTATGGGTATGCTGCGGGCAACAGGTCATAGCAAACACTGGACAACCCGTGAAGGTAATGCTACATTCTCAACAGACTCAAAGATCAAAAAGTCTACATAAACACATAAATATGTGTGGGATTTGAGGTTTTTGCAATGAAAGTGCAACTTTGACCAATCGGGGACTTGGATTTGGTAGTGAAGAAACACTTACCAGCAAAGTCATGTATGGCTTTGTTTTTCAGTGGAAAAGTACTGATTAGATCGTTGAATCTTCCCCTAACTGGCTTCAACTGGTCTGGGGCTCCATGTGGGTCAATGTAACAATGTATTCATCAATTTCTTATTTTTTAACATTTTCTGTAGATTTTTACGATTGCATTTTTAGTTATATGTCTTTTTAGTCATCTTGTGTACTCTTGGCACTATATGTGTACAGGTTAATGATTACGATCCTTGCCTTATACAGTATTTTCTGATTTTTTAAATAGTTTTTCAAAAATGTATACATTGAGTCTCCTGATAGTCGGCTTCAAACTTACGGCCTGCCTGATTTTCTGATTGTTTTCTGTGGAGTTATGTCGTTCTTTTATCTTCCAATTCAAGCTACCTAACTTGATGAACAGAAACCAAAGAGACTTCTTTTTACTTTAGCAGAGAATCTCTTGTCAAGCCCTCTTCAAAGTCACTTCTACTATTTAAATCTATAACAAAGAGTCAATATCACTAATGCAAGGGTTACCCAGATGTCCATTTGTCTTGTGCTTCAGCGGAATGCTTTAAGGCCTTACCAACCCTTAAATGAGCGAATAAATCGCCCTCACACCCCTAAAGTATTGTGATCGGCTGCCACGGCCTTCCACATCCGTTTGCTTTATTGGGTGCAGCTCACGCCTTCAGATATTTATATCCCATTGCAGCCGTGCGGCGTGGTGGCTAACAAAACAACAGTGGGAGGAAAGCAGCGATGGAGAAAGAGGATGCAGGATGGCGGGGTGGCAGCTAAACGAGTAATGGTGGCAGCTAAACGAGTAATGGTGTGGAATACAGAGGAGGGATGTGCGGGGCTTTGGCTGGGGACAGGCACCAGATCCATCTTCCCCTGCTTAAAGCCCCGGCGCGTTGGTAATGGCCACGCGGCAGGTGCTTTCAGAGGTTACAGCACAGGAGATGAGGGATCTAAGAGTGGAGAGGCCAAACTGAGAGTTGATTTCCCCAGCAGATGCCTCTTTATTTTGGGGGCAGAGAGGGTTTCTGCATTGCCACGGCTGTTGGAGCCCGGAGGAAAACGAGTAAATTGCTCCCTGTAGGAGGAGTGCAGCAAACTGGAGCCGGCGTGATGTAGAGTGTTATCTGCTGTTTCCACCTCCATTCTTTTCCTTCATCTTTGCACGTAGAGGGCATGAATTTCTTGTATTGATCGGCTCATTTATTGCTTTTTTAATTACATGTCTGTACATTCATCTATTTGCAGATCTATAGCGCCTGAGACCGTGCATATAATAACTCTTGTGGCAAAAGGGAGCGAAAGTCAAAGAAAAAAAAAGAAATTCCGTTGGAAAGAGATTGAAACTTGTGTTATTTGGTGTTTTACCCATAATCCCAACAGAGTAGATCCTCAACCAACCTCCAGATATGACACTAGGATCTAATGGTCATGGATTCATCAATTCAAGTCCTACTGCAATGGCCTTAACCAATCCTCACACTCTGTTCTCAAATTTAAAAACACCAGGATGGTGGTTGCAAGAGTAAATTATCGCTAACTCCCATTTAAACATTTTAGGGTGTATTTTTTATTTCATTTTTATTGGCAGGTTCATGGACCCTTGATCTAACCCAACAAAGCTTCAAATTTACCTGCCCCGACCAATTTCAATTTTTGAAGTGTTTCTTTAGGTGGGCGGAGCTATCGCCAATCCATGTGCCACTCAGTGTACTCATTTGTTTTTTGCTAAGCAAAATCAACTGGTAATGTCAGAGGTGATCTGCCCGATGGATACGTGTCTTTTAGGGGTGGAGCATGAGATCGGCAGGCGGATTGGAGCAGCGTCCACCATTATCTGTCCGCTCCAATTGCTATATTTCCAATGCTTCTTTGGGTGAGCGGAGCCAATTCCAATCCATGCACCAGTTAATGTACCTACTTCAGGTTTTCCTTTCTCAAGAAAAATCAAATTTATCAGAGATTATTTGCGCAAGGGATACTCTTCTTTTAGAGCTGTAACAAATTTTTTTGATGATGATTCGATTCATATTGTAAGTTGTGGGTGTCAATATGATTTATAGTTGATTTTGGTTCATTGTGGGCATTGTGGGTAGTATAGTCATACCATGTTATCAGATTCTTTTGTTCCGCTTGTTCACACCTCTTGCAACAATGCGGCTTCATGTGGCCACTTTCAACGAATAGTCTTTGGAGTTTAAATTTCTCGAGTTAAAGTGTAGCTACACAAGTTTTATTACCATGCATGACCCGCCAAAATTATACAACACCAAGAATTTCCTATAAAAAAATAGAGCTGTAAAAGAATAAGCTCAAAGCAGAATTCATGACATTTGTACCGCTTCAACATTTTGGACCAACCTCTTTCAACTGTAGGTGGCGGACATGCACTAGTAAACAAAAGCAAAAGGAAAAGAAGAAAAATCTTCCACTGGTTGTCCAGTTGGAACACCATATGCTAAACATGCGTTCAAGAACCCAGTCTTGAGGTATTCTTGAACATGTGTCAAATGGGCAGTGTGAATGTAGCATAATGTGCCCTACAATCCCATATGCATTTTTCTGTTGGTATATATATATATATATATACAGTATATATATGAACATACATAATATGGTATGTCCATGAACCTTTTTACATGGTAGATGTAGTCGGTAACCAGGGGGGAACGTTTTTTGTTATGCCCCACCTTGGCGGTTCGTAAAATCAAGTGTCCGCAACCCTTGGGACATGTTACCAGACATGGTATCAGAGGCGGTACGGCACACCTGAATCAGTACCATATGTGGTACAGGACGTGAACTGGTACCGGTGCGTGGCTCATCTCAGTTCTGGACTTGATCTGGTTTGCGGCTTGGAGATTGGGGACCCATGATTTAATGGGAACAGCCAGCATGTTGAAATCGGGGAGTTGGGGACACTTAAATCGTCAAAAAGTGACGCGGAATGGTCTTTGACCAAAGAGCGATATGTGTAATGCAGCGAAAACAGACCACACGGCTGATCTCCTTCTTACTTTCACCCCTGGTGGTAACACTTTCATAACACATGCTCTTTATACTACCATAACTCTTTAACTGTGACTCAGTGATGCAGTTAGCATATTTCCAACAGATCCTCAAGTGTAGAAAAGCAGCTTCACATATTGGTGTCGCCCTCCTTTTCATCACGTATGTTGTTTGCGTAAGGAAGTATATATAAAGTGATGCACATCAGCTTAAAGGCTACTTTCCTGCGCTTTAGAATTTGTGGGAATTATGTTAATTATGCAATTGATTGAAGAGTTACAGTAGCCAAGAGACTGCTAAAGGGTGGTAAAGGTTCAAGGATACAGCAAAGATTTGTGTTCCTAAGTTTAGTTTTTAATACTTTGTTTTGCCGTCTTCTTTAGAGTGTTTTTTTCTATATCTTTATCTGTAAATCCATTGTTCAAATATCTAATCATCTTATTTCTTGGTCACCTTCGGTTTGCTTTTACCACATCCAGGTTTTCCATTTTAGGTTCTGTATTCATGTTTTTTTATAAATGTTCAGTAGCTCAAAAAAATAAATAAATAAATAAAGGCCAATATCCGTAACAGTACTTTTGACTTATGAAATAAACGGGTCAAGTCTTATTAATTTGAAACAACCATTTTTTCCCCTTTATCCTGCTGAGGTCCTTCAAGGTTTATCTTTATTTTTAAAAAGTAAATCACATGTTCAGCCCCTTACCAGAAAGGAGTAGGATTTTTTTTTTTTTTTTAATTTGGTCACCTCGAAATACTTGAACGAGATTAGCTCCATTACAGTGAATCAACTCTGGCCATCTTCATTTTATTAAAGGCTCTTTGGCACAGCTGAGAACGGGGGCAAGGTAATGGAATTGAGCTGATGTCTCATGTTACCTAAAGGGGCACAAAATGGATTTTCAGAATAAAATTGTAAAGTTTACAGCAAAAGTCATCTGAAAGCTTAAGAAGACGAAGGAAAAGCAGTAGGTCAAGGAGAGCTTGCACAAAAATTGCATGAAGGTGTTATTTAGACTCGTTTTTTTACTCTGTGGGGGTTATATTTAGGGTTAACCAGCTTTCCGCCACACCTAATTAAAGTCAATACTCTAGTTGGCCCCTTTAGGAGTAAATTAATTCTCTAAAAACAAGAATTAACACTCTAATTTGTAAAATTTAACGCAATGAAACTCACTCCGAGAGTTAGCACTCATGAGCCCTGGGCCTCTCCTAAATGTCTGAAATGAATATTATATAATGGCATAAATTATCTTTATCAAAGGCAAATGAAATTGAATTACTAATAGAAATATTAATAGATTTGAAGAGGCTCTAGAGATATCGGTGTGGGTTTATTTTATTTTATTATTTTTTTAAAGTCGTGTGTGAAATGCGCCACAGTGAGGAGCAGAAATCTTGAAAAGTAAAGTGACAGCTTCGCCTGCGAAAGCAAAGAAAGCCTTTTAATTTCTAACTTGCCGCAGCGTCTTGACATGCTTTTTGAAAGCTGTTGACACATGGTAAATTAAAATCATCTTTCTCCTTTTCTTTCATGTGAAGTAATACTTCATTAGCTAGAATTGCTCATCCATGCCATGAATACAAAGGGATTATTTTCAAGAAAAAAAACAGGACCTTCTTTATTTTTTTTTCTTTTGCCTTATAACCAAAGAAGATAAGTGTAAAGCCTTTGACGAGCTAATGAATTTAGAGGATACAATCAGCAGAGCGCTTGCGTAGTGTGTGAAATTCAATTTAACGGAAAAATGCTGTCAGAAAAGGGGAGTGTAGCATCACAGGAAGTGCTTTACTTTGAAAAATAACCAAATAAAGGTTTATAAGTTATTATTAAAACACCCATTGTTTTGATATTATGTAACACATTTGTTTTAACGCTTAATTTGGGGGTTTGAACAAAGGGGGCTACTGCCCCCTATGGGAAAACTTTGCCCCCACTTCCTCTCCTCATTTTTGAGTCAATAGTAATATCATTACTGACAAAGATTTAAAAAAAAAAAACCTCAATTCAACGTTCTTTAAGCTCTGGTAATATCTCCTCCGCTAAAATAACTGATTATTTAATATTAATAAGAACAGTATAAGGGTTTGAAATATATATTTTTGATCCTTTCAAAAATTTGTATTTGTACTTCAACATTTTGAACAAATAAGACAAATACATAAATAAAGTGGTACATATAAACTATTCTAGCTCCGCCTCCTTGGTTAGCATATTAACTAACAGATCTGATGAGCTTGTCTGGTGCCACTGCTGGAATGGGAACTTGAACCTGAGATTCAAACTTAGGTTTCCAATCAAGAGACTTGACTTGAGACTCGACATCAAGGACTTGAGACTTGGCACTTATGTTAATTTTTTTAATCTATTTTTTTTCTCCTGATGTCAAGTCTCAAACCAAAAGCTCGTTTGCAAAAGAAAGACCGTCTGTTTGTGATTGTGACTTATTTTATTTTTTAGTTTTCCAAATGTGGTTTAATAACAAAATTCCATCCATTAATTTCCCAAATCCACTTAACCCATAAGAACCCATGGTGACATCAGTGTAACAGAAAAATATCAGAAATGGGTCATGGGATCCCTGCGACAGACTGCCGACCTGTCCAGGGTGTACCCCGCCTTCGCCCTTCAGTAGCCGGAATAGGCTCCGGCGCCCCGCGACCCCGGAAGGGAAGAAGCGGACAAGAAAATGGATGGATGGATGGGTCATGGGATCCACTTGGATTGTGGCGACTTCCACATCATTTTATTTCTAAGGAAAAATGGGTCTTAGTATTATTGGGTTAAAGACCCACTCTGATGAAAATTGTGTTTAAGGTGTTTCTGACATGTTCTTGTGCCATTTTTATAAAGATAATTAAGCTTAAAATGGCATTTTAGAGTATTTCTTTATCAAAATCATTGTGAATCAGTAGCAGACATTTAAATGTAATTTGAAAATGATTGCACTTGTGACGTACAAAATGGGTCCCTTTCTCCATAGATGACTAGATCCATGTACGTCTTTGTTGTCCTCATCCAGCCTGGTCAACACTCTACAGCTGGTTAGCTCCAATATTTCTTAACATTTTTGTTGAGTCCATAATGTTATTTTGGTGTTGTAAACTAGCAGGAGAGCATGTAAACAGAGATCTCTCAGTCTTCCATGATGGTAAGGAGGTGGCGTTAATCTTCTAGAAACGGTCCCGCCCACAACTAGGCGGCAAATTGCCAATGAACAACTGCCGCTCTGCAGAAACTATGTCCTAGAAAACTACTGTTTTTTTTGTTTGTTTGTTTTTTTAAACGTCATAATCCAAATTGAAAGACCACTAGAAACACTTTTACAATAGATCAAATTACGATTGGAGTGGGAAGTTAGCCTTGTTTCCACTGAGCGGTTTGGTACGATACGGAGTGGTACGGTACCGTCCAGCTAAGCCTCACTTCTACTAAGTGGTTTGCTTTCATGGCACACTAGGGTGACGCTAGCGCAGCCCGTATCACATCATTGCCAAGGAATGTTTGCAGTTCCACCGCAGACCAGTCCTTGCTGTTGTTTGCAGGCATTTTTAATATAGACGCGTGACCAATAGAAACAGGAAACTGCAAAAACCTGAATGCTAACAAACATTGGCAACGTCAGCTTAAATGAGCACTATTTTCCCGCTTTCTAATGTCGTCATTTTCTGCCCATCAGCGGTTGGCTACAGCGGCTCCACCCCAAACGTTCTGTTCCTCTTTTCAATGGGCCTACAACCAATGGGGGCCCCCAAGAGGTACAGTTTGGTATTGTTTAATGGATACATTTAACAACAGAAACCCTCAAAATTCCATACCGGACCGTTCGGTGGAAACATGGCTTTCAATCCCTTTTTGGGTCAGGAAGTTGCTGGAGCCTATCCTAGCTACTGTTCGGTGAAGGTGGGGTACACCCTAGAGAGTTTGCCAGTCCTTTAAAGGATCACAGAACCACACACACCTACATGTCCACCTAGGGACAACCTTGAATCACCAATCAATCCATGACACCTACTCAAGGAGAACATGCAAAATATTCCAGCTGGGACTTGAACCAGGGCCTTCTCACTTCAAGGCAATGAGAATATGGGACAATAAAATATAAATTTTAACTAAAAGTTTTAGGATTTGAGACTTTTCTTTACAGCCAAAGACTCGAGACATGACTTTGACATCTCACCAAAGACTTCCGACTAGACTTGGACTAGTGCGTCTCTCTGTGCCAGTGTAATCCAACTGACATCCGTCGGAACAGGCCGCCGCCGTGCTGTTTATCTCCTGCCGGGACGCTTTTAATGGTGCTGTTGAAACCGTTAAAAAAAAGGACACCTTCTCTTCAAGCGCTGACACTTACACAAACAGGGATCGCCCGTATTTCACCCAACGGAGACATTATAGTCTGGTGTTTGCAGCAGCAGCAGGGGTCGGTTTGACAGTCACGAGTGACATTTGTAATCTGTTCTTCCACATAAGGGTGATGGACATGCAACGGCATGGAGGCTGAGGGTAAATTGAGGGTAGGTGGGGAGGGGGGGGGCATGGATAGCCGCCATTAGACGCCTCTTCAGTCTGCGTCTGTTTGCTTTCATCGTTGGGAGATGAATCACTTACAGCAATGGCTGATAAGAGGACTTATTTGAAAAGTCCCAGTTGGGTCCTGCTTTTTGAATATTCAACCAAATTCTCGACTAATGAGTCTCATTACCGAGCATGTGCAAAAACCCAGCAAGCTCTGCATGCGTCGAAGAAGATCCAGTAATGGTTTTGTGCTTGTTAAAGGCAGCGTTTTATGCTCCGTTTTAACGACCTCCTCCGTTTTAGAACCCTTACGGCACTTTCTCTGACGCCGCAGTCCCGACTGAGGGTTAACTTCAATGACCTGAAAAGCTAATTCCAGCGTTCTAAGATTTTATTACTGTTGACAAAACCTTGGGGATGGTGAAATGGGACACTTGTGCGTCTCACTGCTGCTGCGACCTGCCTTGCTGAATTGCCCTACAGCAGTTCAGGTTTTGTGTGGGATATTAGTAGACGGCTTTAAAGTCCTAAAAAGGTGCAACATCACCTAATTAGGGAGCAGACTTGAAATGTTAAAGTGGAGGCAGTGAAAGAGCAGGTTATGAAAGCGTCTGCTATGCCGTTGCTGTTCCCCCACATTTATCATCGGTCACTTTAGCTCAGATGAAAGCTGGAGCCTGAATCGGGGGTTTTAACTCTCACATATATAGTTGATGGACCTATTACATTAACGCACCTGGGGAAATTATGACAAATCGCAGATATATGGCTTATGACAGTTCAGTTTATAGGAACGCCTTCCTCCATTTTCAACTATTACAACATTAGATTAACATAAGGACAAAGAGGGTAACTGCCCTTGAGCCCAGGTTTGTGCGTGAGGGTTGACTGCTGGTAATTAAATTTATTGAAATTTATGCAAAGACGGAACCTCAGCTGGAACGAGTCTTTAGTGGCATTAAACAGCTTGCATTTTAAGGTAATGTTACTGATTTACCCTATCAAGTTTGATATCAAACACATAAGACAGTGATGACATCACTGAGAACCAAAGACTGTCTATACTGTTAGAAATATTCAAGTTTCTGTTATTGCTTATTATTTAAAGAACTCAGCGATGTGCAACATTTTAAAATTGGACTTTTAATCCTAAAATAAGGAAAGTGACAGATCCATCTCACAAAAACACAAATAAACAAACACACACATTCTTGTCCAACAGCATTTGTGAGAACTTCCCTTATTTTATTGCCTTTATCATTTTTCAAGGCTCTGTATAATTGTTGCCAAGGCCAGAAATAGGTATGGACAAGTGGGGGCAATGCGCTCGCAATTGTGTGACTCCCCCCCAAACATGATAGCCTCTCACACTCACACACACATTCTTGTCCAACAGCATTTTGGGGACTTCTTTATGTTATTGCCTGTATCATCTTTCAAGAATCTGTAATATTGTAGACGAAGCCAAATATAGAGATGGAGAAGTGGCCCCTCCCAATCCCATGAGTTCCCAATCAAACGTGATCCCCTGCAAAAAAGAAAGCAAAATTACGTTTTAAGAAAAAGCCACAAAAACTAAAAACAAACATTAAAAAAGAAAATGTAAGGATGGACAGAAAGACAGATGGATGCAAAGATGGCAAAAAAAATAAATAAATAAAAGCAGCCTTAGCAGGGTAAAAAAAACAGTGTGCTTTATTGTCCCAACCACGGCAAATGCAGAAAAATAAATACTGGTCCTCAAGAGGACATTAATACATGAAAACACTTTTGTTGTACTGCAGACATTAGTCTAAGGTTCAACTCTCATCATATTTTGATCTGTTCCTATAATTATATTTATGCTCTTTTAAGCCAAAATCAAACAGTTGATTAAATACATGTTTAATTTAGGATATTTTGGCAAATATGGTTCAATTTGTGGAACACTAGATTGGATCAAAATTTCTTGTGTATAAGACTTTAGGCCACGGTTGAAACATGTCAAAATAAATAAAACCATCTTAAACATAAAAGTGTCTGATAAAGACGAAAACAAATTAAACTGTTGGATTTGTTTGTTCTGACCATGAAACCAAGAAAAGACAAAAATATCAGCCTAATGCAAACCAATAGAAATCTTGTACTAAGCTCCCTACGGTCGTTGGCCCATTTCAGACTGTAGATGAGCTTTTAAACTTCTCCAAATATGGCAGATTATCCAAATAAACTCATTTATAGATCAGATCAAACACTACTAGTGTCAATTTGCTCCTAATTTAAATTCATAGCAGAATTTTTAATGCATTTGTCTTCTTATTGAAAAAACAGAAAATGTATGAATAAATATAAAAAAATGTTGAATTCTATGTACTTTATTTCAATATACTGCTATCAGAAAATACTTGAACCCCGGAGGTAACATCTAAATAACACACACTCTTTGACAAACCGTAACTCTTTGACGGTTTACACGATCAACGTGAATTAGCTGATTCAGATGTGGAGAAAGAGACTTTTCATATCGACTTTGCTCCGAGATTTCGCCCCATACAGGTACAAAGCTACCATTTGCTTTTGGTTGATCGCAGAAACACTTCCCTTCTATAAAGTGTTGCAGATCAGTGCAAAGATGCTTCCAAATCAGATAGAATTACATCAATTCCGTAAATAGCTAAGAACTTACAGTAGTAAAAGAATGTCAATACTGTAGCTGAAGCTCCAGTGCTAAAGGGTTAATGGACACTTGTATAGGGTACATTCATCATATTCCCTAATATTGTTGACAGCTGAGTAATACAACCATTAAATGCGAATGATTCAGAGTTGCTAAAGTTGTAATTTAAATTATTGCGCGAGAAAATAATACATTATTTCTTTGTGTTTGTTTCCTGTCTATATATTTTATATATATATATATATATATATATATATATATATATATATATATATATATATATATATATATAT
>NC_050534.1:8923941-8929648 GCF_002922805.2 Oryzias melastigma | reverse complement strand
GAGTGTTCAAAAGTTGCGAATTTTGGATCTAAATGCTGAAACAGTCTTAAATACTGTATATATATAGAGATATATATATATATCTATATATATATAACATATTTATATATATATATATAGATATATATATCTATATATATATATAACATATTTATAGATATATATACATACACTACATATATAACATTTTGGTTTGACTTTACAGCACTGTAACAGCCTTAAAAACGATATATATATATACATAACATATTTATATATATATATATATATATATATATACACACACATATATCCTTACACTACATGTATAACATTTTGGTTTGAGTTTAAGGGCGTGTTCAATAGTTCCAGATTTTGGACATACCTTGCCAAAACTGTCAAAAAATGGGTTCTGAACGCTGATCCCCATACACTAAAAGTGATCACTTAAACCTAGATTGACAAGGCTGGTGTGAATGTAGAATAAGTCTCAAACCAGTAAGGATCTTCCTAGATTAAAAGGGTTTGCTTCCTTCATGTTGGTTTAATTTGCTTCTCTTTGCAGTAGAATCAGCGGGATGTCATTCCTACTGTATAAATCCACAGTAGATGTACGGAAACATATTACAGTGTTTAAATGTCAGCAGCCTTTTCGAGGCGGTTCTGCTTTGAAACTGCGGCTCCTTTTGCAGGTATATTGGCAGACAGTCAGGCAGCTAACTGAATATAGACGCCACCGGCTGAGAACATTTACAGCAGATTAGTGTCACTTTTTCGTCGCTCTAAAATTCCTCTAGTAAAACAGTCCTGGCTTGCTAGCTTAGAACGGCTCAGCGTCAGGCGGAAATCTACTCCTTCCCTCCTGCAAAGACCCAGCTCTGCGCAACCATACAATCTGCAGCATTCGCAGGGACACGGCGCCGTGCTCTCGGTTCCCCCCGACATTTGATCCATAACAGCGCTCAACTTTTAATCAGAGCTTTCAAATTTGACCTTGACTTGAAATCCATCAAGCTGACATTTCTGGGGAAAGCGGGAGGCAGCCTGTTCAAAAACAGGAATGATCAGCTCGTGGAAAAAGGATGATTCTCCGCACTTTTGAGCATTATAATCACAAGGCACTTCCATTTTCACACTTCCAGCACCTATAAAAAAAATGTATGGAGCCGGCGAGAGCTGGAAAGAGGTAATTATCATAGAAGTGTGTGGAACAGAGCGCCATGCGCAGGAGATTATAGCTCTCCCCTTTTCCATTCCCTTGCTCGTTCTTTCTCCCCCTGTTTGTGAATCACTTTTAACCTACAATCCAAACAGCTTTGACAGGGATTATGGAGTTTTGATGAGAGACAGAAAAGAGGCCGGGAAAGAGTGAGTTTGGGGTAATGAAGCAGCAATGTCAAGCAATGATTTATGAGCGATTCTCTTCCCTTCACTCTCCTCTGTACCGGTGGGGAGAGTCACATATCGCGTTACAGAAAAATTCAATTCCTACCGCACGGAAAGTGATCACTGAGCAATTTACTGAAACTGAATAGCATCTGCAATTTTTGGCCCATAACAATAGAACAATATTTATGCAACACAAGAAGAGGACGACAAAGTTTGGAAACTGTGTAATAATTTCAAGCCAACTTTTTCCTCCATAAAGATATCATCCAATTCAAAATGTTATTAGAATAACAATTTAAAAACGGCAGAATTTTCTCTCAAAAAGTTAGGTATTATTTACCCATTGTAACAAAAAAACAGTGAACTATTTAAAAGCAGGGAAAGTTAAATAAGAAAGTTTGTGTGTTAAATTTTGATCGTATAAAAGCCTTAAATCTATTCTGCCTACTACAATGAAAATGGAGTTTTTAGTGTATATAATGTGTTCTTATGATTTTGGAGGGCAAATATAGAGAAAATGTAGTTAAAAATTGTATTTCTGAGTATTTCTTTATTCAATTCGGTGTGAATCAGGAATAGATGAAAAATGCTGTTAAAAAAACCTTGTAGTGGTGAAGCAGGTGCTACATAAGTAGGGCTGGGTTTTATAAAATCGATTAATCAATTTGAATGGATCGTCTGAGTCACAATTTTAGAGGAACTACTGTCGCCAATCATGAGTGAGCTTGTTCAAAGTCCACACCCCCTTCCACTTAAAGCAGGCTGGGGAGAATCTGTCAATCAAACGTTGGAGGTGGGGCCAGCGGGCACCACACATGCTCTTACTGAGACATCTGATTGGTCAGTTTATAACGTGAATAACTTGCAATAAAGAAAAAAAATATCCTTAAAAAAATTAGGATTAGAAAGATGTTAAGAAGAATATATCAGAGAAAGAAAGACTATTCTGACAAATAAAATGACTGAGAAACTGTCTATTTCTCAATAGAAGTCTATGCGATTTTGACCTTCTTGAAACCAGTGGGTACTTCCAATTTGGAAGATGAGAGGGGATAGGTTGAGCTAGTCAGTGATTATGCAGTCAATGCTTTGCTCATTTTCACCCACAGACAGTCCAGATCTATAAGGGCCACTGTGACAAATGCTTTTCAATGACCAGACTGTGGCGTAAGGGCAACCGCGTCTCCAGTCACAAGTCCATGCAACTTTCTATGCCTAACAATTATTTCACGATACACTTGCTAGATGCACGACAATTGTGAATTAATTTTCAACGAGCCTTAAAGAAACTGCAAGACTCACCTTAAGATGCTCCTTGAACCAATTACAGCTCTCTCTGAACCTCAACGGCCCAGAAAGCCCAAAAAACTTGCAACACTTAAATGGGTCAACCAATGCACTAAATATGATTATAGCTAATGGCTTAGCCACAACTTCCCTTATTGATGGATTCAGGCTGTCTGCAGGTGAAAAGGGGCAAACCTGTATACAGGTGACCCATACGAAATGTCATGGTCGTAGACCGTTTGGTGAACCGGCAGTGTGAAAATGTTCATGCACAATTTTTCCTATGGGTACGCTGCGGGTAAAAGTTTGTAGCCAACACTTAACATGAAAGGTGAAAGTGTTCTTCAAGTGAAAAGTGCACACTCCAAGTGCAATTAGTACTTTTCACAATTGTCTTTGGGTATCCTACATATCACCTGCACACCCTGAACGGGTTACATTTGCGCTCGATCAGTAAGAAGTCAGTACTCAAATTTTACAAATGGCAAATTAAAGAATGAATGGGAATTTTTTACATTTCTGCAATTAAAAACCTTGAGCATGTTCAGGAAATTCATGCTTTCTCTTTGGGTATTGTATGGTATTTTATGTAAATCTTGAAATTTTACATTTTTTTAATGATTTTACATAATTTTTCCTTTTATTTTTCTTCTTCATGCAATTTATCAACATTTTTGCGCACTTTGAAATCTATTCAATATTGGTAAAACATTCAGCATCTTAAGGACATCAATGTTACTGAGGTTTTTAAGGCTAATTTTTAGTTTAACCAATATTTTAGCAACATGCTAATATTTTTTAATAATTTAGCATCTAATTAGCTTTTTTAGGGCTACTTTTCTAGCACAATGGTAAAGTTTTTGGATAATTTGGCATCTAATTAGGCTTTTTGGGGCTACTTTTGAGTTTAGCTAATTTTTTAGCACAATGCTAACGTTTTTGGCTAATTTGGTATTTAATGAGGTTTTATTGGGCTAATTCTGAATTAAGCTAATATTTTAGCAATGTGCTACATTTTTTGGCTAATTTGGCGTCTACTGAGGATATCTGAGCTAATTTGGAGTTAAGGTGATATTTTAGCAACGTGTTAGCTTTTTTTGTCTAAGTTGGCATCTACTGAGGTTTTTTGGGTTCATTTGGAGTTAAGCTAATATTTTAGCAACATTGGGATTTTTTTTCATGAAATTCTTCAAATTCTTTGGGCACTTTCGGGAAATTATACAAGTTTGGTATCAAAACATTTAGCACTTTCATGACATTATTCACTATTTATAATACATTTCCTCAGCAAACAACTTCAGCATCGTTAGCGACCACATTTAGCAAAAAGCATTTACTTAAACGTTATTGCAGGTAATGCAACTTTCCTAGTTTCATTAAAGTTTGTTAATTTATGTACTAAATCAACATAAAAGTACAAATGTACATTTCAAACTGTAATTTATCCTCTCATATATATTTTTTTCATTTCTTGACTTTTGATAAAGGGTTAATGTATGTTTCACTACATGGCAGTTGCTGCCAAGAAATGCTTGTTCTTTATTCTCAGTCATCTCCTTGAGGTTTTCCATTTGTCTTTATCACCTCTTGTGTGCAAGACAATCACATTGCCCCATCTCTCCAGGAACACTGAAGGATTGGCTTCAGCTGGCGGACGCCTTTTGTTTGTTGTGAAACACAAACGTGTTGCAGGCTTTTGATATGAACTTCCTTCTATTCCAGTTTGCTGTCAACCAACAGAAGTGCGTCACCTTGTTTGTGCATTTTTCGCAACTTGAGTGACACGCAGCCAGAGATGCAATGCTGTTTGAATCCGAGGACTGTTATCTTTTGTCTTTGTAAATATGATTGTCCTTATTCATAAAGTCCTTGGATGAGAGTGTATTGTGTTGTGGGAGGGACGCTGCCAGCTTTTGAACAGGCCCTTGATCATTGCAAATGCACAGCAACAGACATTTGCCGCGGAGGCGCTGCTTTGTATGCAGGATCAGACTTCATTGGTAATCAGGACGAACAAACTTAACCAAGCTTTTAATTGTTGTTTGTGTATCTGTCTGCTCCCATTTAAATCACCCTGCAGGATCTGCACCCACTTAAAAGCCTAAATAATAGTCTGATAACAGGTTTTACAGTGGATCCTTCACATGGGAATCAATGTATTAAAAAAACAACAATTCTAAGTTCCAAAAGTATGTGAATAAGGACTCAAATGTATCTACTCTTCCCAGAAAGGTTAAGCCCATCTCTGAAAAGACAGATCCCCATGAGTTTTAAGATTCTGACCCGATGACCTTAGTGCTCTGAAGGAGCTGTAGGAAGCCAACGAGGCACTTGGAGGCTTGACCAAAAAGAGGTTTGTAGGTGAGGACCAGAATTTTAAAACAGCCTGAAAAAAAGAACTAGGCTGCCAGTGAAAAGAACAAAACCAGTGGAAGGCGGATGTTTCTATCTAGTTCACTTATACAGTATGTCTTTCAGCTGGAGATTTCTTTGAGAAAGAAACAAATAAAGATTCAGAGACTTATCGTTAAACAGATATTATTCCAGCACTGTGTTTTCCTATCTGAATGTTTTCTTAATAACCTTTTAAATTAAAATGACATTTAGCAGACTGGAATAATGAGAACAAATCATTGCGCTGAATGTCTCTATAGTATTGATGGAAAAACTTTGGAAAAAAAAACCAGTTACCATCTTGTTTCCTTGATTTTTTAATCCACACAAGTTCCACCACTTTGGTATGCTCAACACTCCCAATAGTATCACTAGAGAAGTTCAGAAATCCCTTTAAAAGAAGTCAAAATTATTGTAAGGTCTTTGCACTTAAGTAAAGTCATTTCCACAGAATTTGCATTTAAGTCAATGTCATGTCTGAAGTCTTTCTATCCAGGTCCAAGTTGTAAAATGTACACAAGCAGCTATGACACAAATTTACACTGTTTTAAGTATTTGTATTTAGGTCCAAGTAGGGCTGGGCGATAAAACGATAATTATCGTTATTGCGATATTACTTTTTTTCGATAGTGAAATTAGTCTATTGCGATAAACTTTC
>NC_050534.1:8896092-8922934 GCF_002922805.2 Oryzias melastigma | reverse complement strand
CAAGTCTGTGTTTTAAGTCCAAGTCAAGTCTCAAATCTTTCTATTAAGGTCCAAGTCAAGTCTCAAGTCTGTGTTGAGGTCCAAGTCGAGTCTCAAGTCTTTGTATTGAAGTCCAAGACAAATCTCAAGCCTTTGTATTGAAGTTCAAGTCAAGTCTCAAGTCTTTGTATTGAAGTTCAAGTTTTTTACCCATAAATTGATGCAAAAAGTTGCCTTTCTTTACTCTGATCATCTAGTTGTGATTCTCTCCATATGGTCGCGTCACATTATAATTTGTCCAATTGGTGGAGTTGTTTCTCGTTAAGTTGCTACCACTCAGTCGTTTGAGTCTATTAAGTCATTTTTCCAATGTGAAAAATAAAAAAACAATTTTATGTCTATAAAATTTTGATATAAAAATGTTTTAAAAGATTTCTATTTAGAGTTGTATGCAAATATCACTCCATAGATCTTTGACAAGATTAACACAAGTTGTGACTAGAAAAGGAAGTATCCCACTCCAGCAATTGTTCACTGAAAAGTAAAAATATCTCTATGTATTTTTTTATTCTGTATACTTGCCTTCAAAACCAGGCCCGAGTGTTCCCCTGACACTGGAATAAAAAATGCATTTGACCATATTTCTGAATTCTGTCTTACTGCAGGAGTTAGATCACAACTTGAAAGCTGACACTCTTGGAAAATCCCAGACTTGAACCCAGATGCACAAAAATCACAGACTGCACTGGAACAACCGGGGTGGTACATTTTTTGATGGCAAGCAAGAAACAAAGAAAGTTTTGACGGGACGGGTATCCAGAGTAAAAAATAAAAATCTAAATGAATACGGTAATCGGGAGATGGAAGTGGAGGACTTGCTGTGGTGACCGTAAAGGGAGGACCCAAAAAGTGAGTGATATAGTGAAGCTTTGGTGTAATTTCAATAAGGAAGATCTACTTCCTCTCATGAAGGATGGCTCTTCGATCGGGCAGTCCTTCCTAACCACCATCAGCGTCTGGACTCTGGGTCTGTTCACCTGGTCCAAGTGTTTGACAAGATAACCAGCTATTAGTCATTGTATTTGTCAAAATAAACATTGCTGTTCGACTACCTTTTCATTAGCATGTTCTTGCTAATCTTATTTTATTTCCTTTTATTTTTGGAAGTTATTCAAAGTTATAAATTGTCATATAGGGCCGGCTGCTTATCCCCACACTGAACCTTTGACAGGTTCCTCCAAGTCCACTTTCCAGTGGTATGGGAGTGGACTTCCAACAACTTCACTTCTGATTGGCGAGAGTGGTTGCCATAGAAACAATGACTCAGACTGACTTGAACTAATCTCTGCTTACTGACTATGTCTGGCAACAGCACATAAGCGGTAGTGCAGAGGTAGAGCAGTCAACTTCTTACCGGTAGTTTGGAGATTTGGTTCCTGCCCTCCCAAGTGTCCTTGAGCAAGACAAGGTGACTGCATGGTGCCAGTCTGAAGGCCATGTCACTATGTACATTTTACACATTTGAAAATGTGGTCTTTCTTGATACATGTGCAATATAAAAGGTAGCCGTGGTGCAGCAGTAGGGTGGTTGACTCTTGATTAGAAGATCGCGAGTTCGATTCCTGCCTTGCCCGCCCATGTGTTGGAAGTGTCCTTGTGCGAGACACTGAACCCCACGTTGCCCCTAGTGGAAAGTTGGTGCCAGTGTTCATTTATTTTAATAAACTATTTTTACATTTACTTGAAAATAATGTTCTAATTCTGGTATCACCGGTTCTGTTCATAGTCTTTATGGACAGAATTTCTAGGCGCAGTCAGGGGCCGGGGGGGGTCTGGTTTGGGGACCACAAGATTTCCTCTCTGCTCTTTGCAGATGATGTTGTTCTGTTGGCTCCATCGAACCGGGACCTCCAACATGCATTGGAGCGGTTTGCAGCCGAGTGTGAAGCGGCCGGGATGAGGGTCAGCACCGCTAAGTCTGAGGCCATGGTTCTCGACCGGAGAAAGGTAGTTTGCCCTCTCTCGGTGGGTGGAGTGCGCCTGCCTCAGGTGGAGGAGTTTAAATATCGTGGGGTCTTGTTCACGAGTGATGGAAGATCGGAGCGTGAGATCGTCAGGCGGATTGGAGCTGCGTCCGCTATTATGTGGTCGCTGTACCGGTCCGTTGTGGTGAAAAGAGAGCTGAACCAGAAAGCAAAGCTCTCAATTTACCGGTCGATCTTCGTCCCAGTACTCACCTATGGTCATGAGCTCTGGGTCGTGACCGAAAGAACGAGATCCCGACTACAAGCGGCTGAAATGAGTTTTCTCCGGAGGGTGGCTGGACGCTCCCTTAGAGATAGGGTGAGAAGCTCGGTCACCCGGAGAGAGCTCGGAGTAGAGCCGCTTCTCCTCCGCATCGAGAGAAGCCAGTTGAGGTGGCTCGGGCATCTGGTCCGGATGCCTCCTGGACGCCTCCCTGGTGAGGTGTTCCGGGCATGTCCCACTGGGCGGAGGCCCCGGGGAAGACCCAGGACACGCTGGAGAGACTAGGTCTCTCGGCTGGCCTGGGAACGCCTCGGGGTCCCCCCAGAAGAGCTGGAGGAAGTGGCCGGGGAGAGGGAAGTCTGGGCATCTTTGCTTAGACTGCTGCCCCCGTGACCCGATCCCGGATGAAGCGGAGGAAGATGGATGGATGGATAATTCTGGTTTCATGTTTATCAAGTGATTAAAAAAGGGAAACTTACAAAAGACCCTAAAAAAAACAAAAATTTTAAAGTTCATGTCACACCCATCGATTTACGAAAAATATCGATATTGACATCGATATCTGCGAAATAAACCAGTATCGGATGTTATCAGTACCCGAATGCTCAGTATTGCCCATTCCAAATGAATACTAAAAATTAGCAAACCCAAAAAGTGATTATGACACACTTTTATTCGTTCTCCTATGGAACTTCAGATTTCTCCCTGTGAAATATCGTGTGGAGGAGGTGGGTGGTGGGGCAGCGGGAGGCAGCTCTGCTAGCGACAGCAGACTCCAAAGCCACTTAGGGGCATAAAAGATGGAATCTGGATGAATTATACACAACACCTGTTCATCTGACATGCCAAATATATATACACCTTATGCAGCAGTAAAAAGGAACATGTGGGGCAGCACACCCTGATGTGACAAGGCGCTCACGCCTCATTTAGGCGCCCCCCGCCACCACCACTCCCCACCTTGAATCCCTCTGCCTGAATGTATTATTGATGCATTTTATCATTCATGTCCCTCAGTATTTGACCTCTCTGTAGGCAGGATGTGTCATAGAAGATACCCATTTGACTCAACTGTGTTTTTTGTTGGAAAAAAAACGATTTTAATCCTTTAACAAAAGATAATGTATTGATTTTAAACTGAGCAGAAAGTCTGTTATATTTTCAAGAACCTCGGCAACGAGAGCTTGCAGGAGGAAATGACATATTCACATAGTTCACTATGTATTTATGGATTTTAAGTCCTGGTTGGAAAAAGCCTCTTTTTCTCTGCTACCTGCAGTCTGATTCTGCACCATTGTTCTCTCTCACGCAGAGACGGATGGATGGATGGTTTTTTCAATAACTACCGCCGGGATTTTACTTTGTTATCACCGATCTGCATGGCATTCCCCCGCGCTTTGAAAGCGCGCAAGACAGTTCCATTAAATCCACAAATATTGAGTAAAACCTTTGCTGTCACAGACAGTTAGCCGCTATATGAGGAAATATCTCTGTCAATGACTGCTAAAGAAGCCGAGCCTATAGGAGCTTTTATGATGTCACATCCTGACAGTTTTATTCAACCACTGCTTCTGCTGTTGCCTCCATTTGTGCTGTTACAGCATGCTGCTCCTCCTATTGCTTGTCTATCATATTATTTATATTACTTTGTGAGACGCACCCCCCAACCTTAAAGACTGCCAAGGAAGACTCTTAAAAGGTCATTTAGTTGGAGGGAGATGGATAGGATGAGGGACGGAAGATTTGAGTCACTGAGCAGCAACCTTTAATGATTTTCCTGTTTTTTTTTTATGTAAGTATTCCACTTTGTGTGTAACATTAACAGACCTAAAGGTCAAAATACTCCCCAAATTTTAGTTGTTGAGAATGTGTTTATAGCAGTTTTCTCCTTCAGTGCCACTGAAATGACCTTTCAAATCTGCACGTTTCTTATATATTATATTTTGAATCCCTGATGTCAGGACACATGCAGCCGAAGTGACAGTTTTGCTAATTATGTTATGAAATGTGTAAATGTTGTAATGCTTAGAGTTTTTTTTGTTTACTTCTTACATTTATTAATCTGCTTAAAACATATTTTTGGCAGTAAAAACATTTCATGGTTTTAAAAGGACATTTGTTGTATACAGCACTGGATGCAGTTTATTATTTTTCTCAGAAGTACCAGCATGTGAAAGTTTTATTTGTTTTGACTGTTAAAAAAATGGCATTGTTTTAAACTTACACTCAAAAAAAAGATGTTTTCACATTTTTCTTCTGAAAAATACCTTTAAGGCCCGGTCCCACAGGATTTGACAACCATATCATGGGTAAAAAAATTAGGAAAATCTGCCACAGGCGCTTAGACGCTCTAATTTTTGGTCAAAATTGATCGATAAATGCATTTTCGTGGAATAGCAGTGATGCAGACGCCGGAGTCCATTCCACTGCCACTCTACTGCCAGAGCACTGCTGAATTTCGTGTGAGGGCATCCTCCCATGGGTAACACCAACAAGGGGTTCACATGTGCACACGTGTTATTTTGGCGCCAAGTCACCACTGCTGCATCGCGTCTAATCGCGTCCGTTCCACTGCCCAATCACGGATCGACGTGGACCCAAAACGGCCATTCCACTGCCTAATCACTGGTAAGAACTGCTCGTCATCGGCTGAAGTACGGCAACTTCTCCCCTTTAAAAGCGGAAACCGCAGGTGGATTCTCACACTTGTTCTTTGGATTTTAAGACAACTGCGCTCAACATTATTGGATTTTGCATTTAGTTTGCATTTATTTGGATTTATTGCATTTTATGATGCATAAGAAGAAGGGGTCACCAAAGAAGAAGGCTCCCAGGAAGGCCAGGTCCACAGCCTCCTTCTTCTTCGTCTTCTCCTCTGGCCAAGGGCATGATGGAGCTATACAGGTCGGTTTTGTTGGTCTTGTAGCATAAAAATTAGAACATGTGTACCCCATGATATAGACTCCAACTGATGAGAGATCGGCAAAATCGTCTTTTTATAAAGACCTGAGGCACGCGAAACAGCAGTGAAGCAGTAGTGGTAAGGCGGTGAAACATCAGTGGTACGAATGTGGTTGCTATTATTGTGCAGTTCAAATTTTTTTTTCCACATATAACGGCCGCCAAATTTTGTACCACATGTATGCGCGTCTATTCCACAGCCATATCTCGCACTACCCGTCCACTGCTAGCAGCCTCTGTACCACCGGGATTACATTTTTTCCGTACTCCAGCCGTGACTTTATAACATTATAAAAGATTTTGACTGAAACTACTGGTCATACTGGGGACTGAGGCACAGATGTGGTCTTTTATGGGGAAAATTACTTTTTTTTTGTTCTTTTTCTTCAACAGTTTCAGCAATACTGTGGGGGTTCTGAGACGTTTCTATAGTTAAACCATTACAAGCTTAAATACCAAGAAGAAAGTCTTAAAAATAAACCATCAAATGTGAAAGGAGTCATTAAAGAGACCTGCCTAGGATTTTATTGACTTTATATTATTCAATTTTGCAGTAGGGAAGCAGCAATTTGCTAATGATATTAATAAAATTTACCAGTCCTTTAGAATTTTCTTTTATCCTGTAATACCTTTCTATAATGTTTTAGGTAGCGGATTCTGACCACTTGTTCGTTCTTTATTACACTGTAGCTGGTTCTATTAATTCAAATACACCAGCTTAACAAAAAGCCACATGTTCCTGCATATCTTAAGTACAAATTCAGTCTCTCTGGAAGAGCCAATATCAAAGAGAACGTTGAAAAAAGTAGATTGAACCATTTCACAAAATTGCAGTAAGCTTTACAAAGAGTGGCACTCAGGACCCCTTTTAAAAGTTAATGCTAAACTATTAGAGCAAACAGCCTCTACTTGAGTTAGATTCAAGCAATGCTGGGAATGCAATTAGGAGCTTCTCTAATGCAGGTGATGCGTATAAATCACATTGATTTACATTTTTTTAGAACACTACACAAACCTAACAGGATGTGCCTTGTTGTGTTTAGAGGTAATGCTTTTTCATGGCTGTACAATGACTGGAGGTCCAAGATAGAGCAAAAGAGGTCATATTCAGTGACTTTTCTCTGTAAAAACCTATAAATAAATCTGAACTGAATTTGGGGATTTACCTCTATCCCAGTTGGAGTTGGGCAGTTGGTCTAATCACAACCTTTAACTGATATAAGAGTGGTTTAGAGTATGAAGTATGACGAAAAAGTATCAGCACCTCAAACTCTGAGGCCAGAGCAAAGTGGAATGCTTCTTCTGGGTACGGAATGAGTCACTTCCTGAGATCTTTAACTCCCAGAATCACAAGTATCAAGGTGTTCTTTTCAGAAAGTGAAGGATACAGGTAAGACAATAAATTGGTACAGCCTCTAACATAAGTTTGTACTAGTGTGTTCAGGAAAATTTCTTAACACAAAAATCTCACTTCATCAATAAGTCCTACTTTTATCTATGGTCATAAACTGTAATCGGACACTTAGGATCACAGAGACAAGCAACAGAAATGTATGTCCTTCACGGGATAGCTCTACTCCTTATAGATAGGGGCATTAGACTATCTCTAAGGCATAAGACCTAATGTCACCAAGACCCTGTTCCAAGGTTACAGCACCACACATATCTTTCAACCTCTGTTATTAAAATGTCTCAGTCAGACACTTCCATCAATGAAATATTAAAAAATGGAGCCATTAAAACCTTCAAAATCTGGAAGGATGTTGCATGTGAACTTAATGTGTCTTAAAGTGTCATCGGCAGACTTGAATGAAGACAGAGTTTGTGACAGAATCAGGAGTGGAGCTCTGCAACAATGACCAGTACCAAAGGACTCGGTTATTGTTTTACAAATGTCACACAGGTGTAGGTGGGTTTACCAGGTGTGTGGGGTACTAGGGTTTCCAGACAAATCTGTCATAACCAACTCTAATGCTTTGATGACCATGACACTGAACGTTTGCAGTTAGCACAAAACCCTTTGACCTGGACAGAACAGCAGTGGTCTACCGTCCTGGTCACCTTGCATAAAAATGATGATCGTCGGCATTGATGGAGAAGGTGAGATGAGCGATACGCCGAGGTCATCGTGGTCTCAAGGGTTTGCTTTGGCGGAGGAGGTCTGGGCAATCAGAGCAAAACTGAGTTGGTTATTGTAGATTACCCAGTCACTGCACATTCTTACCTCCACAATTCCACCAGCACTCCCCCAACTTTCTGCTCATGAATGAAAATGTTCCACCACATGGTGCCAAAATCAACTTCAGGAAGTCAGAGTGCCTCATGTGAAAAAGCCAGCAATGACTCCAGACTGGAACTTCATAGAGAACATCTGGAACCAGCTAGGGTAGAGAGATCAATGCTCACCCCTACAGTCTCGTTTCCACTGAGCAGTCTGGTACAGTAAGGAGTAGTACGGTGCGGTCCAGTTTATTCTGGTGAGCATTTCCACTCAGTTAAGCCTCGATCCACTGAGCGGTTTGTTTTCATGGCACTCACTGGAAGTGATGTAAACCGCTGCTAGCTCACCCAGTATCGCACGATCACCAAGAATGGAAAGGAACATTTGCAGTTCCACCACACATCACTCTTTGCTGTGGTTTGCAGGCATTTTCAATATAGACTCGTAACCAAAGGAGTACACAGGAAACCACAAAAACCTGAATGCTTACAAATGTTGTAAACGCTAGCTTAAATGAGCGCTATATTTGCCTCTTTCTAATGTCGTCATCACTTTTTGCCATTCAATGGGTAGCTACAGCGGCTCTACCGTCCACATTTGACGGGACCTACAACTGGGTCCCCAAGAGGTACGGTTTAATTGGTCCTTTTGACGGTGGGAATGCTCAAAATACCGGACAAGACCGTACCAGACCACTCAGAGGAAATGAGGCGTTTATGAGCTGTAGGAACTGGATGTCGCCTCAATATCATGAGGATAGTGAGCTTGACGCTGTCAAGCTGTCATTGCCCTACATGATAGAAATACTCACTATTGACATAGTGAGTATGTTTATGTTTTTTTTTCCTAAATGGTAAATTGCACTTCTCTACCTTCCTCAAAGGCCCAAAACGTTTTACAGTCACAGTCCCATTCACCCAGTCACACACATATTCACACACTGGTGGTGGCTTTCTCATTCATTCTTAGTAATATCAAGGGGAACTTTGACATATTTCATTCAAATTTAGACCGAATAGGAAACACACTCATGTAAATACCAATATCCCTAACCTATCATGAGCATTATTTGCATTTGTTAGATTAAGTTTTAGGTTGTCAATTTACAAACTTTTAAGCCAGATAATTTGGTAATGACCATGTAAATAAACCCTCTTGTGCATAAAAAAACTGGACTAATCATGTAATTTTCACATATGGCTTCAAGGTGGAGAAGGTAACTTGTTTCTACTGAGATCAAAATCCTGGAAATTCACAAGACCTACAATGTGAACCCCCACAGTTTCCAGGGAAAGTGTTATAGGCATGTCTGAGTGGAGGGAAGCTGTGTGGTAGACTCCAGATGCACCGCAGACATTCCATCTCTCAGCTGGCCTTTAAACACCTCTGTGACCTCCTATGGGGAGCACGGTCCGGCCATCCTAACTGCAAGTGCTGCCACTGCAACCCAAACCTGGATAAGCAGCAGGTCAGAAATCAATAGATAACAGAAGGAAGGTAACAAATACATGGAAAATGTCAAAATAAAGGAATCTGGATGATATTTTTACAAAATATTACTTACAAGAGATACCAGAGAGACGCCTGGAGAGACTCCCCTTTATTAAAGTCCCACTCCAGTCATCTTTTGATCTATTGTAATAGCGTTCCCAGTGATCTTTTAATTATGACTTCATTTTCATTCATTAACACATTCATTTCATCTTTGTCATTATTAGAAAATGTTATTTTAATTGATTTCAACCATACGTGTTTGTTTTTAAATCCAGAATATTTTATCAATTGCCCAATGTCTTTAATTTTCAGTTCAGTTTTTTTTTTTAGACATTTGTTTGTGTAAAACTTTCTGAAGTATCATTTTTGGTAGGGGTGGATATTGAGAGACATTTTTTGTTTGTTTTTGTTTCTACTCTGTCATTTATGATTATTTTTTTCTTGAAAGGGACAACGAGATCATCCATCTCTAGGGGTTTATCCTCCCACTCTAATTCAAATGTATAAATAAAATAAAATAAAAATTGACTATGCCATTTTTAGCAATTTTTTTTTAAATGACGTTTTTAAACTGTAACCAAACACTAAATCAGCTTTTTTTGTCTGTTGACCTCTATTAATGGGACTTCAAAAGTTCTGTCTGTTGATCCTTGCCAAATTTTTTACAATTTAAAACGAACTTGTTCAATTTCAGAAATTATAGTTTAAAACCATCTGTGTGCTGCCCCCTACATGTTAAACTGAGGTATTACAGTTGCATTTTGTGATTGGTCAACTGGTGTAAGTCCAAGAAATTTCATGTCATCATGCTCTGAGCTCCAGTATCTTTCTTTAAATGCTCAACACGCTCAAGAGTCAAAGCTTACCACGTGATGCCAAGAGGGGCGGAGTTACCGCAGAGAGCGTTAGAGCTCAGCCTCCGACCCTGAAAATGGCAGAGCTCACTTTGCGATGCTAACGCAGAAAGTTGCTTGCACGCTAAACCAGACCTTGGAAAGCTGGCTGATCGGCAGACAAAGGGATGGGGAGGCAGCCTGCTTGGACCTCCTGAACCTTATGATTTTATTTATTTATTGTTTTTTAATTGAGATAATAACATAAAGGTCCTTTAGTTACCTCAAGCTAAACTCACTGTCAATCACATATCCAGACCACACCAAAGCCCCGCCCCGTTTTATGCATTTTTCAAATCTAGGTTGAGAGTGGAGTCAGCCTCCAACTGTTTGGTTACCCTTTAAGAATATATTTAGAAATTCGCCTCTGAGTTGTGGTCGACCCGCCCCCACTATCCGTCATCCATCTGTTTACACCGGGGGTGTCAAACTCAATAATGCAGGGGGCCAAAATCCAAAACACACATTAAGTCGCAGGCCGAGCAGAATAAACTTTTATTGAACACTCTAAAACTGAAATCTTAAAACTGTAAGTTTTTCTATATAACTACAAATAAAAACAAATAAAAACTTAAACCTTAAATAACTTTCAATATATTACTCTCCATAAAAATATATTTTGTCAAAAATATACAAGTTAGAAATATGAGCAAGATAACATCGAGCCATTAATAACAATAAAATAAAATGATCTGGAGGGCCGGATATTATTACCCGGAGGGCCGGATCTGGCCCCCGGGCCATGAATTTGACACACATGGTGAACACACTCTCCCACTAGCTTACAACGAATCACAACCCTGACATAACATTAGCGGTAAAACAAAAATGGCGAGCCCTATGGGAGCGAACCAGTCGCACAGGTTAGACGTCCATCGTCACACTTACAAGATTTTTCCAACTGGATTTTTTCCATCTGCTTCTGATTCACAATGATTTGATTAAAGAAACACTCCAAAATGTAATTTTCAGCCTATTTCTTGATATTCCTCCTCCATCATCAGAAACATTTTCATCGGACTGAGTCTTTAAATGCTACTGCAGTCTATCCAAACCATAAAATCCTTTAAAAAAGTCAGCACAAATAGATCCCTGGGTGGAAATGTGAGGCGAGGAGGGCGTGGAGACGGTTCTCTCCCCCGCTGTGTTTTTGTGTGAGACGGGCAGAGGATGAAGTACAGACGCAGCCTTTTCAAAGCAGTCAGCAGTGTTTACCCCCAGCAGGGATGCAGGTACGGATGAAAACCGGAGCAAAAAGGAAAAGTCTTCATGAATCACACTTTCCCTGTTTCCCCCCTTCCCCCGCCCTCCAGGTTCCCAGCAGTCACTCTCACTTCTCGGCTGAAGGGGGAGAAGGATGGATGGAGGTCAAAAAAAAAAAAAAAAAAAAAAGGAGCGCTGTTGAGATGTGCTGCGCAGTTATATTTCCTAAACGATCTTCCTCGGGAGATCAAACGGCGTGTTCGTCCCTCAGAGCGGAGAGCGGGCGGTGTAAACCAGTCGAGCATTTATTACTGTCTACTCTTCCCTTTCTGCGCCTTCATTCGGCTTGTCTTGCCATATTTCTTTTCACTACATCTTTCTCACGGGCGCTACACTCCCTTCTGTGCTCTCACTTTGTCACATAAGCCTTCAGTGGCGTTCCTGCGACTCCTATGACCAGACTCTATCAAGCTCCTACTCTTGAAGTTTTTTTCTTCCTTTCTTGAGGCTTCATAGCTCTGTTGTTTTCTTGGTCCACTGATATTTCCAGCCTCCACTCAAACACACACACACATCAGCAAGCTTTGTGTGGATCAGTGAAAGCTGCAGGAGAACTCCTGTGTGAAACAAGTTCTGAAAAATGTTCCACTCGCTCTTGCAGAAGTGCAGCCCTTCAACCATGTCAACGGCTTTGATTTGATTTCGTCTGCAGCACAGCTATCTGTCATGGCGGAGAGCACAGGACTGTGAAACTGTAAAAGTGGAGCTCCAGAGTGAAATTTACACTTGAGGATGGGCCGTTTGCATGACAGCCGTTCCTCTGATGTACGAAGCCCAGATCATGAGGACGACTTCAACCCAAAACACAGAGGAATTTTAAAGTTGCTTTTTTTCTAAAAAAAAATAACAAAATGTGTGTTTATAATGATTTTGTATATAATATATATATATTTATATATTGTGCGTCAGGGACGTCGAGTGTCATTGTTAAGTCAATCTGAGGTCCCGTGGTGCGATTTGAGCGCCAGTTGCGGTCTGCCAGTAGCTCGATTTGAGATTAATTGCCACATCACCTCAACCAATCAGGGACTTTCATCGATTTTCTTAACCTAAAGTATCCCTTTCGGGGCAGCGGGTTGCCTCAATTCTTTAAAACAATGAATGAAAAGCTTAATTAATCAAAAATAAATGGAACCAAAGAGCTAGCATCATTTGATTAAAATTTTAAACAAAGGAATTTTTTGTAATGTAATAAATGCAAAATATTTGACAAAATTTGTACACGGCACATTAAAGCATTTTTTAAACATATATACCAAATATTTTTTGCAAGGTTACGAGAAAATAAAGGTCCACAAAAAATTATTTGCAAAGTGTCGAGAATTGAGACTCGAAAGAGACGATTCTTTCCAGGAAGAATCGCCTGACTAGTACACACTAGGGATGTGTCACACCTACAAGAATGAGACAAGCATACTTCACACTCGACTGTTGCTACCCAATACTAGCGCATGTTTCTATAATAAAACATCATTATTTTTCAGCTCTAAGCAAAAAAAAACATGGCAGCAGTGGATGCAGTTTATCGTTCAAAATGTTCAATTTTCAGACCTAAATCCCTATAACTTTCTTGTGTTCAACTTTTTTTGCTTTTTTCTTGTGGCTCTATTTAATTTTTTTTTTTTCCAAATTATTTGCTGTTTTATTTCTTTTACTTCAAATGAAATAATGAAGACAACTCATGAATTTTTTCTTTGGAAAACACGATGGGTTTGATGTTGGCATTGTTCTTTCCCACCATAACCTTGCGAGTGTGCGTTCTGCTGACATAAAAGGAGCTAATCCGTACAGAAGGTGGTCGGATCCATCAACGTTGGTCTTTCTAACATTTCTTCCAAGGCATTGACACATTTTGAAAGGGCCTTGATTTAGTGAAACGTTTATCTTACTCTGAAGCCAAATTAAGTCACTTTGATAGTAGCGAGTTAGCAACCATCCACTTTCCAAGCACGTCTCATTATGAACGATAGATTAAAGATTTAAAATGTAAACACCACATCACAGAGAATTAAAAAAGTTTGAGACTTGAATCTTTAAAGATCTGTCTGACATGTGACATGCAAAAATCCTCAATAGTCAAGGATTCCATTTTTAACTTACCTAGTTACCATTTTTTGTGTTGCGCTCTCCAAAAGATCAGGCTAGAAATGCAAAATGGAGAATAGGTCTTTACCTGTAAGACTCCTTTCCATCTACTGGTACTATACTGGTATAGCTATTCCGCTTAGCCTAGTCCAGAGGTCTACAACCTGCGGCCCCAGGGCCACATGTGGCTCTTTAATCTCTCCATGGTGGCTCCTTGACCAAACATAAGGTCAGTAGTGAGGGAGACTACTGACCCAGCCATGTCGACCGTCGGAGTCATCAGGGGTGCCAAACCAAAACAAATAAACAAAGCCTGCAAACTAAGACTACCACGATCCAACTCCAAACTAAAATAACAAAACACAGCAGTGTAAGACTGCTGAGGACGAAGAGGGAAAAAAACAAAAATCAAAATAGCATTGTCTTAAAATAAGGATTACTTAATTAGCATTTATTACATTTAGATTAGATTAAATGTTTACATTAATGGTTTAGGTGCACATAGATGATGAACTTTGTCAGATTTTACATCCCTGTTGGCCTGAAGGCATCTTGTTTGCTCAATGGTACCTCTTACTCATTACGTTATTCATTACTCCTACCAATCCAAATTTCTTAAAGGCTAAAGTAAGACGATGTGGCTCCTTCTAGGTTTTGATCAGTAGAAAACGAGCCCAATCTGCTTTAGGGAGCTTTGGTGGATCAATTTAAAAAACAAGGTACAGTCAGTGAATAAAAGGCAGAAGTGAAACCTAAAATGGGACGGGTTAATGGACTGTACAAAATGGGTGATTGAGCCAGAAAGAGTAAAGGGAGTTAACCTATCTGCCAAAAAAAGTAGAAACACCCCTGAGTATGCACATATTTGAAGAAGTTCTAGAAAACATTCTTAGAAATAACTGAACTGTAAGTAAAGTTAGACTTTTTAAGAAAGGAAATTGCTCCCTCCATGAAACGGTTTTCCGGTGGTTATTTAAGGAATGACAAGGAATTTAATCAGCTTCAAGTTGGAGGCCAAAATGCTTGAGGACAAAACACTTTTTTACTTTATTATTAGTTTGTGCTAAGTAAGCTAATGTAACCAGTGGCAGCTGGAGGTTTGTTGCACCAAAGCTTAAAGTTTCAAGGTCATTTCAGAAGTGCTTAAAACGTTATGAAATCCCTTTTTCCCATCAAGAGGTCAGGAAAAGTACAAAGAAAACCTCTTAAGGATACTTTTTTCCTCCCGGTTGGGTCATACTTTTGCTAACAATAACTGGGTTTGTCAGGCTGTGCTCTATTGTAGCCTCCAGCGATGACTGGCAGTTCCTCAAGTCTCAGCAACGGTCACAAATTTAACCTGTGAATAAGCGCTTTCTGAGACTCTCAAATCCCCTTTCGGAGCGGGTCCCTTTTAGGGGACTCTGCTTTCGCTCAGTTCCTCTGACAGAATCCTTTTGGGGTTACACCTGACCCATTTTTGCTTTTTTCCTGAGAACAATAGCAATGCTGACTTATGAAAAAAGACTGTTGAGGGGGAGAGCAAAACACAATGGCATGTCAGCAATGATTCCTGCTCTTTAACCTAATTCTGTAGTTAAATTATGATTAGCAATTTCTACAAGATGATATGTGAGGTATATGTGTTTATTTGCTAGCTTCTACTATATTTATCTCTATATTTAGACATCAGTGTGAGTTTGACCTTTCAGTTCCAGTCAGATTTAGCTGTGTTATCTTGATAAATATGCCATTTCAGCCTAGCTAGGTCTAATTCTATAGGTTTAAATCAGACTTTTGAAAACCCTTTTTTTAAATTTTTTTTAATAAAAAGTCCAATTTAAAATAAACATTAAAGTTACTGTCCAATTGTGATAGTAAAGTACAGAGTTGCCAAGAAGACATTGGAAAACAACAAAAAATGTTATTTACCGCACAAAACAATTGCTAGCAAACATGCTAATGTTCGTACTTAAGAGATTTGTTGTTTTAACCTTTAATAAAGAGAAAATAATTTAACAAAAATGTATTAAAGCTTTAGTAGAATGTTACAAGAATGTTGATACTTTTCTTTGTTTTGTTTTTTTTCTCTAATGAAATATTAGGATGAGTCAAGATTCAATTTTTGTTGTTGTATGCAAACACAACACTGTAGTAAGTAGAAAAATACCCACAAAGCTAAGTGCTGGTAATCGTGACATCATCCACAGAGTGCTTTTGTCCAAGATAGCTAGATTAGCGGATGCTAGGTATGTAAGCAGCTAGCATAGCTAACTGAATTTTTTTTTTCTTTTTTTGAGTGTGTGGAGGGATTGTTATGCTTTTTCAAAGTAAGTGCCACATAAAATGATCAAACAAGTGTCGTTAGTAGTTAAAGTAGGAGTAGTTGCCGTAGAAACATTGACTCAGACCGACTTGAACCAATCACTGTCATCTGGATCCAACATGGCGATGCCAATATCGTGGAAAAATGGCGACTGAAGTAGCTTCATTTCGCCGGAACCGGAGACAAGTCATTTTCTATGGGTCTAGTCACACTTGCACTGTCCAGTTCTCTGTATACAGTCAATAATGAGGACTGAAGTGAACTTGTTAAAGAACTGGAGATGTGGGTGTGGCCAGCTCTTTGACTAAGCCGACACTGCAGAATCCCCAAAACAAGTTTTTTTTTTTACAATTTCAACTCTTTTTCTGACAAATTAATTTTTATCCTAGAAATATAGGAATGCAAATCATTTGATCACATTAATGTTCTTTTTGCACTTAAAACAGGAAGTTCTATTGTATTTGACCTTACAGCAAGCACGTTAGAGTAATCTATCAACTTTTAATAATTGTATATCCTTGTTTTAAATGACTGGTGCACTTTTTATTCAGCTACAAATTAATTGTTTATAATTTATTGTTTCCAATGACCGAATTATGCACTTTTTTAAAAATTATTTTATTTTCCAATTCCAATTTTTCTTTTGGCTTTTTCATTGCTGATCATGCAAACAAACGCCTGTTAAGGTAAATCAATAGTAAACAAAAAAAACTCTATCCTCTGCAGTTAACTTCTTAAAAGATGTCTCCGTACTTCTCCTAAAGATGAAACTTGTTGCTATCGTCCAAAAGAAACTTGCTCTGCAGATCCCAGACGTCTTATAATAACAGTACCTCTGCCCACCTTAATCAATAGCAAAGCCTCTAATTAACCGCTCCTTCAGTTTCGTACGCTCATACACTTTAACCTGTAATTTTCTGTAAGTTTCACAGCCTTCAGCTAATCTTGGGTTGCAGTTTTTTTTCCCTCTAGCAGGTCAAAATTAGATTTCACATCATCTATTATCTGTAATTCTATACCGAACCACAGGTGGTGAACCTCTAGAAATGTCAAGCACTTCTGCAAGTCTCACCCTTACAAGAGTAGATCTTGAGAGTAGAATTTTAAAGATATACAGAGGCATACCCACTTCCATTATGAAGACATGTTCAATTCAAGTAGTAAACACTATGTAGGTAAAAACTGGGATATTTGTTCCATCGACATGTTCATTGACAAAAAACAAATCCATTCTTGTGTCGTTGGTTATTGAGTTATACAAAATGTCTCTGAGTTAATCCAGCCATCTTCTTTTGCTCATCAAGGACCAGGTTGCCAACATTTGGTCAAAAATACCCAGACCTCCTTGTCCCCGGTCACTTCCTCCACACTGAAAAAAGTGAAACATTGCCAAAAGTTCTGTAATTTGTTACATTAAAAGTCATTAGAAATGATTCATCAAATTAAATGTAAAGCTCTCTACCAAACTACCTCTGTGCTGAAAGGTGACCAAACAAACAAACCTTTTTTTAATGCAGTTGCTGTTGATGTCAGCACTTTTCACATTTTACTAAACTCTTCATAAACCAACAAAAAAAATGGAGGATGGTCTGATTATGCCCATATTTTCATTTCTCATACTGCATTCTCACCAGTGATGGTGCAGTCTGCAGAATTTGATGACTCAGCTTTTAAGCTACACATTTCTTAGCAGTATTTTATTGACTCACACGAGGAGCTGCAACCGACAGTTTGTGTGTGCACTGAAAAAGAAAAAAAGATTGTAAAGGTCAACCAACAAAAGTGGGTTCTGAGCTGAAATCTCAACTTCATGTAATGAAGGAGTTGGAGAATAGATGATAGAAAATGGGGTAAAATGCACACAAGCTATAAACATCATTTCTCCATGTCATAAAAAAAACAAGATTTCTACAGCCGGAAAACTACATTTCACCATCAACTCTAATTCGAATCCCACTTTCTGAGTGGGTTCTATTTTTTCCTCTTGGCAGAATTGATAAAGCCTGATTGATGTTAGAATGACCCCTCTGGCCTCGACTGATTAATAGCTGTTTAATCAGGGTTATTCATTAACATCTGTGGCCTTCTAGTGCCTCATTTTTTTAAAAGCTACACTTGTCACAGCTTCTTCCTGGATTTCCCGTCTACTTTTTCTGCTCCCGTCTCTGACAGTCGCTTCCCCATTAATGATCTTGACTTTGCAATTTACCCACTTAACACTGGGAGCATCATCCAAACTTCCCAACTCGCTGTGACATATTTAGGAAAGTCCTCAAAGAAAGATTGCTGTAGGAGTCTTGGATAAACTGTTAGCCGAGCTTAGCTTCAACTGTAAAATTAGTTTAGCAGTTAAAGATAGGATTCTAAGACCTATTTTAGGATCATTTAACACTACAAGTTGAGTCAAATATATGTTAGCAGAGGTCCTGTGGTCATAAGGAGTGTTGAAGACGTCCTAATCATCAACATTTTGTAATATCTATTAAAAGGTATAACTTTTTTGCAATCTTTTTCCAATCTGTCCAAGTCTACTAGAGTTTTTGGCCCTTACGACTGGGTCAGAAATAACGGTGTGTATTGGCAGGAGTCCAGTGATACAATAGATATCCTGATATATCCCAAGACATCACCAGATACACTATTTCACTCTTTTTTTAATGAATATGACCTAGTAAAAAACTTTGAACACACTTTTCTCCCAGAGAACAAATTTCACACACCTTGGTGAGTGTTGACTAATAGGACTTTGACATCGTCCAACATGACTGAGTAATGGTTTGGCGTGGCATTTCTTTGGAGGGCTACACAACTGTCCATGTGCTCACCAGAGGCCGCCTGGCTGCTATTAGGTACCCAGATGAGATTCTCTGACCTCTTGTGAAACCATATGCTGGTGCAATTGGGTTGCTCGTAGTGCAAGACAATGCTAGACCTGATGTAGTTGGAGTGTATCAGCAGTTTCTGCTAGACGAAGGTATTGACGTAATGGACTGGCATTTGGGAACATCTAGGACATCATATCTTGGTCCACCCACCAACGCCAGGTAGCACCAAATAGTATCCACCAGTTGGTGGATACTTTGGTCCAGATGTAGGAGGAGATCGTCCAGGTGACCCTCCGCCATCTCATCAGAAGCATACCCCGGTGTTACAGGGAAGTCATATTCTCACACACTACTGAGCCTCATTTTGACTTGTTTCTAGGACATTATATTGAGGTTGGATCCCCCTGTTGTGTTTTTCACCTTAATTTTGAGTTTTTAAACGTATTTCCATTAATCACTTCTGTGCAACTTTGTAAAGAATAAATATAAAAAAAAATATTTCCCTGGTTCAGGTATAGGATGTGTTTATTCTTGTATTTTATGGACGTTAAAGTACAAAATATATAACACTATATTAAGAAAATCTGAAATGGAAAATTCTAAGAAAGTTTAATAATTAAAAACATGGCTGTTTTCGTATATCATCATGAGTCAAAGTTGAAAGTGTCCGCATTAGCTTTACCCTTTTCTCCCATACGTACCATTATAACTTGGCATTTTCAGGGCATGACAAAGAATGATCACGGCGTGGTTCCAACGACCCCCCCCACCAGGAAGAAGAATCACAGTGTTCTAAGACACGCTAAAATCAGCTGTCATTGTAACATTTTTATTTATTTTATTTTTTTCTGCTAGTTATTCACAGTTAAAAAAAAAGAGAGAGAGAAGAGGCCGTCTCCAATCAAACTGCTTTGGAGGGGTCAAAAGAACAAAGCGCTAATCAACCTTTCCATCAAGCTGCTCCCTCTTTCACCGTTTCCTTTGTTCCCGTGTGACTGATCTGCATCAAAAACAAGCTAAAAGGTACATTTTGTTCCCAAAACTACCTCTGCTGTCTCATTTCTCTTTGATTACCTCTGTGAGAAAACATTAAAGCAGAATTATGGTGTGTTTTTATGGTTTTCTTTTTTTTGTTGTTGATTTATTTTTACTAAAATCTAAAGTTAAACCAAGATAAGATCCCTCGTTCCCTCCCTCTGGCGATCTGTGCTCTTCAGTGATGTCTAGAGATCCAGCCCCTTCTGAAAGGTTTTACTGGAAGATAAATTAGGTAACCTTCTTCTGTCATTACTAAAACCTTTTCCACAATGGAACAGCAAGACAAAGCAGAAAACGGGTAATGGAGGGAGGAGACAGCTGGGGGGGTTACGGAGAGGGGAGGGTTATAAGATCCAGAAGTCAGTGGTAATTGACCATGAAGCCAAAGCCCAATTGGCCCAGTTATGACTGGAGTTTCACACCTTAAGCCGTCTCTCTCGGCCTCTCAGACGGAGAGGGCGGCTCCCGCTGCGACACGTCCAGAAACAGAGCAGACCCTCAGTGCTGGCCCGGCTCCAGCTTCAGTCCGTCAGTCTGCAGCCGATACAGTTTGGCAGATTTGCGACAACAATCCTCGTCTGGCTAACTTGTCTGTCCGAGGCTCGTCGTTGTGGATTGCACTAAACCTTTTAACCATTGCACAAATGTCACCTTTGAAAAGTTCAAACATTTTGTGTTTTTTATTGCATTTTTTAATTGCAGTTTATAAACTAACATTATCAGCATTTAATCTCAAAAGTAAGTCCAAATCTAAATGTGGCCTACATTTACATTTCTATCAGCCTCTGGGTTCACGTCATAAAAATTCAATATGTGCACTCTGCACCTCCTAAAAACTGTTCCTTAATGGTGATTTGCTAAACTACATTAGGAATCTAATGTAGTTTTTAACCTTTTTTGGTTCTGTTTTGCGCCCAAATCATTAAATTTGTACTTCTTCAACTTGTCGGATCAAGCCTTTTCCAACTGTGGGTGGCGGACACGCACTAGTAAACAGTAAAAAAAAGAAGAAAGAAAAAAGCCCTTCCCTGCTTGTCTAGTGTGAAACCCATGGGCTATATGCATGTTCAAGAACCGTTCCCGAAAACACATCAAATGTGTACGTAGCTTTATTCCTATGTGGCATAGCAGACACACATATTTCACAATGTAAAAGCTAAAATAACCAACCTTACTGTGCGAAGGCTCAGTTGGCTATAGGTGTTGAACTGGCGCACAGGAAACCTGGTTTCACTTCCCAGGGTGCAATGAGCCAAAAATCCAGTTTGGGTTCTTAGGCAAGAACCTTCGTGCTTTTGCCTCTCTGGGTCTCTCTGTGCCTTGCAAATACAGGGTTGTGTCATGAAAGGCATCCGGTGTAATTAAAAGCACCCTGCCAAACATCCTGTGCCAACAGTGAAAGCTGATTGGCTGGGATACACTGAAAGGTGAACAACAAGATTGACCCTATCACAATTTATCGTAGCTTGTCCCATCACAGTTAAAGATATGTTGACATCAAGGGTTTAGAACAGGAGTGTCAAACTCAATCGCACAAGGGGCCAGAATACAACACGCACTTTAAGGCACGGGCCGAACAGGATAAACATTTATTGAACAATATAAAACTCAATTTTGAAAACTGTAAATTTTTGACATAACTATAATCTATAATCATAATTAATAATCTAAATGAAGCTGATAGCTAAAATCATTGAAGCTAATACCTGAAAACACTGAAGCTGATAGCCAGCTAAAATGTTAGCTAAATATCAAATTAGCCTAAAAAAACAAACAAACCTGAAAACTTTGGTTAGCCAAAACAGCTAGCATGGAGCTGAAAAACTAGCTAAACTCCAAAACAGCCTAAAAAAAACCTGAAAAAGCCCAAACTAGCCAAAACAGCTAGCATGTAGTTAAAATGTTAGCTAAACTCCAAAACAGCCTAAAAAACTGAAAATAAAAAGCCTAAATTAGCCAAAGCAGCTAGTGCATAAATATTAGCTAAACTCAAAAATAGTCTAAAAATCTTAGTAAATGCCAAAATAGTTCAAAAAGCTAGCAGAGGGCCATTTTTTTCTATTTTAAAATGGTAACTTTTTAACATAATTATGAATAATAAAAAGGCAGAAATACAGTATTAATTCAATTCAATTACATTTTATTTAAATAGCCCAAAATATGAAAGAAAATTTGCCTCATTGGGCTTCATGCAGGTAATTTTACAAATGCAGAAGTAAGTTATTCCAGAATAAATCAACTTAAACCTTAAATAACTTTAAATATTTTACTTTTCAGAAGAACATTTTTTGTCAAAATTATACAAGTTAGAAATAAGCGGAAGATAACATCGGGCCATTAATAATAATAAAACAAAATGATCTGGAGAGCCGGATATAATTACCCGGAGGGCCAGATCCGGCCCCCGGGCCTTGACTTTGACATGTGGTTTAGAACATTCTGGAACTTGTCACTTCATTTAAAATATATCTGTAGAGACATCTGGCCAAGATCTTAACGTAAAAACACACAAGCAACTCAATATGTATGGTATGTTTTTTACTTAAAACCTAACCTTAGAAACAAACAGATGATGTTATAACCACATTGACCTTTACTTCACATTTCCGGCACACAGTAATGTAGCAATGACGGCACAGAATGAGTGAAAATAAGGAGAGGTCATCATGACATTAAGTAATTTCTCCGCCCTCAACACATGTATTGTCTCATTCAGGTAAGTTATTTCAACCACAAAAAAATAAAAAGCCCACCATAAAGATGGCGATAAATCATACTGAGCAGTCACATTATAACACAAATAATAACGCGGGAGTGACCGTGTCTTTGCAGCAACAACCCCTACACTGTGAAATGGCTTACCCTTGAGTGGTCGATCTCCCCCAGACCTGCCAACTTTTAAAGTGGTGGTAAAAAGCTATTTATTTTCTATTGCTTTTCAAACACTTTACGTGTTTTATTTTTTTTACCTTAACTCAGTGAATATACATTTTTTTCCCTGCAAATAAATGTATCCTTTTTTTTTACAAGTGTATTTTTCAAACTCGTGGTAGGCAAAGAATGCATAATAAATAAGAAAACATTTGTATATAAGAAATTTAACAAAAACTGACATTTCATCTGAAGACGAGTCATGATAACAGAATAAATAATACACTGAATAAATGCAAAACATTTGAATAATTATTAAGATAACCATAACACAAAAAAGAAACTAACACGTCAACGTAAGTCTTAATATATACTTTAAAAATATATACTTTAAATATATACTTTAAATCACTAAATTAGTTGAATTTTTCTTCTTCTGTCACTTTGGAACAATTGCGTCAAGTCCGGCATAAGACTTCTTCTTCTTTATTGCTATCAGTAGCACATACTAATACACACACCTAGAGTGCCCTCTAGTGGTTGTGGCTATTTATCAAGAAAAAAAAGAATCGCAGCTGAGTGCAGGTCGCACCTCTGGCCAAACTACTAAAAACACAACTTATACTTAAAAAAACTCAGTAATTATGGTTTTCTGTTTTTTTATTTACTGTTATATATACTATAAGTTTAACCAAATTCATGTTTAGAACTGTCAAGAGATGTTTTTTTAGGCACATATGAATACAATTTGATTTTATGTTTAAACAAAAAAATCTTTAACGTGTTGATTTGTGGTCACATCTGACAATCTGCCATATTTTTGTATGCACAAAGATATTGTGTTGTGTTTTCAGACGTCGACATTTGACCCACATAACACTTAGCTGAAGTTGTTTTTTTTTTCTTGTCTTTTCCTGGTGTTGATAGCATTTTTTTTTTTTTTTTCTTTTTTTTTTAATGTAGCCACTACATTATGTTCACTTTGCCTTTAATGCTCCCATCAGTTGTGGTCAAACCGGGCTGAATTTGCAAGCAATTACTGCTAACTTTAGTAAACTGGGATATGCTAAATCAATGTTTTTAAGTTAATTTCCAAAGGGTTAAAAGGTTGTTTATTGCTTAGAGCAAGTACGATAAAAGTTCATGAAATTAGGACCATGAATCAAATATTAACCTAATCCCTGTAGACTAAGAATATCCTAATGCTGATTTCGTATTCAAGTCTTCCCTGAGCAAGCATTATTACTTGTGCTAAAACGGCACCATAAATGTTTTTTTGCCTTCCCCCGTTAAGCTCAAGCCAGAGTTGGGGGCCAAACAGTACCCCCTCCCCATTGGGCCTCTGTTGACAGGTCCTTCATTAGAGTCTCTGTCCTTAAAGTACATACAGTGGTACATAATTAATGTCTCCGTGATGGATTACTTGGTTAGGTAACAATATGCAAAAAGAGGTGGACAAAAAAATTGCGAAAACCAACCAGCTGTGTGTTTCTTTTATATTTTACACCAAACTGCTGAAACAAAAGAATTATCAATGTGATCTTTAAAAAAATAGAGTTCCCCTGCAAACACTAGTTGTTAACTGTACACAAATTGTACTCATTAAGTGCTGTGGATACTGATATTGGTCTCTTTCCATATGATTTAGGTTAGGAGAAAAACACACTGGTAAGTATCTGACATGCATCAAAATACTCACACCCAGTGTTTCTATTGAAGGCTCGGATAATTGTTGATTGACGTTTCATTTTAAAGTTTTTTTTATATTTATTTCATTTCATTTTGTAACAATACATAACTTATAATAGTAATAATATATAAACATAAATAGTTAATAAATAAAAAGGAGCAGAATGAAGAAAACTTATATTATCTGCCCCGATTACTAAATCAACCAAATTAAATCAAAGTGCATCAAACAAGAAAAATGAAGATGATCTTTCACATAAGTATATATAAACAAAAATAAATACACATTTACATAAACAGTTGTCTAAACAAACCAGAGTTTAATTCTATTTACCCACACTAAGTCCAGTGGCATTAACTATATAAGATTCATGAAATTATTTTTCTACAACTTATCTGTAATATTTACTTAACAAAAGTGTCTTGCAATTGGAACTTTGTCATTCGTGCTTAATGATTGAGATTTTCTGTATATGAAGACCATGTTGAACACATTCTCACTCTCAACTTGTCACACATTGACGTTTGGTTAAGGACCCCTCCGCGTCACTTTTAGACGTTTTGAGGTTCTCCAAGTCATCGTTTTTTTGTCGTGCTGGCTGTGCTTAAACCAAGGGTCCCCAACCTTCGGGCCGCAAACCGGAACCGATCCAGTACCGGGATGCGGAGCGCACCGATACCCTAACCTGCACTGGATGGGGCCCGGTAACACATCCGGTACTGAAGTAGGGTACTAGACCCATCCCAAGGTCCAGTCCATGTTTTTTATCGCATCCGGTACTGCGTCCCAAGGGTTGCAGACCCTTGATTTTTCAAACAGCCAGCACATCAAAAAACAATGAGTTTCTAATTGGTCAAAGTTTGACTTGGTTAGACGTTCGACACACATTTAATGGCCACACGTTTTGTACATAGAGCCAAAACAAAGTTGTAGAAACTTAAGTAGCTAGAGTTATGAACATGGAAGCTCAAAAGGCACATTTACATAGAGTTTATATGCTTTGAATTGTTAAGAAAAGATCAAAAGGAAAAACAAAAGTGAAAAAAGGATTGATGATTTTATTCAGTTGTGTTATTTAGAAGGACGACCGAGGCCGGACCAACTGGCATTAGATGGACCCTTTTCTCCACCCTTGAGGATCTCAACTCTGCTGATGATCTGGCATTGGTCTCTCACACTCACCAATACATGCAAGACAAGACTGACCAGTTGAGCCGATTTGGATCCCAAGTTGGTGTCAAAATCAACCAGAACAATTCAGAGATTCTGACCTTGAATATTTTGTCTCAGACCCCCATAAAGGTCAATGATCGGAATTTACAATTTACAGAAAGCTTTACTTACTTGGGTAGAATCCTCACGCCAGATGGTGGTAGTAATAAAGACATATACAACAGGATCAACAATATTTGGAAGTCATCACCTTATAACACAAAGACCAAGCTGAAACTCTGTGTTTGAGAATAAGCAAGACTTGACAAAACTCTCCAACTTCCAAACCAGAAATTTGAGGAGGATATTAAGAATTTTCTGGCCCCAAAAGATCTCCAATGAAATTCTACTGTCCCACTGCAACCAAGAGGACATGTCAACAATTATCTTCAAAAGACGCTGGACATGGATTGGACATATACTAAGGAGTGAAAACAAAAATAGCACTACACTGGACACCAGATGGAAAAAGAAAAAGAGGATGGCCCAAAATCACCCAGTGCTGAACAGTAGAGGCCGCGCTGAGAGAATTTGGACACACCTGGGGAACCTTCTACCTTGGCCCGCGACCGTCAGAAACGGAAAGATTTCATTGCTGCCCTAAGCGTCTCAAGACGTAAAGGGGAGTAAGTAATTAAGTGTTGTTTCGAAATATAATGCTGCTTGTCTTTTTATGTTGAATGAAAACTGACAATTTTAGGATCCATTTTGATAGAAATGACAACGCAAAACCTTTCTTAGGAAGTCGGCACCAGTATTCTAGAGATGTATTTTGTATTGACGTCACCCTTCAGAAAGGCACGGACAGGCATTTTTCCCCCTAAACTACAAATACTAAAGTTTAACAGAAACTCAAAGGCACTTCAGTTGCTAAAAATGCTTTGCAGCATCCCTACAAAACCCTCTTGTCTGAAACATGTAGGAATCTGTCATCCTGAGACGTATTAACACATGTCAGTCAGCTCCAACACCGGTGGAGTTCTCAGCTGAAATACATTTTTGTCTGTGTCTCTCCAGGGTTCGGCGTACACCCTACCGCACCAGCGGATGAAATGACTCGCTCAATTATACATTTATTTAGACGAGTAATAAAGCGCTGCCACTTCCTGCCAAATCTGGAGCTGATTACACCGGCTGTACAAGCTGTTTTTCCAACCTCCCATTCCTCCCTTTCCACTGATCAAGACATTCATCACAAAGGGGCGCACACTCATTGGACTGAGCACAATTCCCAGCTGTCATCATCTGCTCCCAACTTCTTCCGATCTTTTTGTTTGCTTCTTCTCGTGCCTTTGTGGTATTTATACGCAAGTCAGTACGAGTTTATCTTGCATAGTGTCATTGTACCAATCTATAAGAATTTTTGTCCGCAAACTTTATCCATTAGTATTTTGGTTATGTAAGAAATTAGGCCATATAAATTTTCTTGAACAACATGTTTGTTTTCTTGTCCTCATTTCATCTGAAAAACAAAGGGTGGGCATTGCTCTGTGAAGGATGTGACCCCTTTTTCCTTTGTGTTAAGGTAGAGTATAATATACTACTATCACCCATCATTGTCTGACATTGCAGCCGGCATGCTTTACAACTGTGCTACCTGTGTCTTGTTTTTAACCTCTAGCTGCCCAACATGCCCTTATCTTGGGGGTCTGCTTACTGCTAGCTGGAGGGGCAAGCAAGGGAGTCAGTTAGTTAGCCTCTTATATATATATATATATATATATATATATATATATATATATATATATATATATATAT
>NC_050534.1:8895123-8896086 GCF_002922805.2 Oryzias melastigma | reverse complement strand
TATGTGGCTGTGAATATTGACGCTTTAACTTGCACAATTCATAAAACATGATTAATTCGTTAATATTTATTAATTGAACTCGGACGTCCTGCCGTGTAGCTGTGAAGTCAGCGTAATAAAACTGTCTAAAATAAATGTAAACTTTTTACTACATTCTGTGATTGAGGGATACTATTGGATTTATTTGTAGTTTGTTGACAGAGTTGATCTTCTATTTTAATAAATAAGGCGGAGATACTGAAATCTGCAGCGGAGAGCAGTGGAGCAGTGTTAATTTCGTTGACGAAAAATGTTCGTCATCGTCTTCGTCAACGACACTATTTACCCAAAGAAAACGAAAAGAAAACGAAATTGAAACGAAAACTCCCGCCCAGACACGAAAACTTTAACTAAATTGACAGACTTTTTTCGTCAACGAATAAAAACGAAACGAAAATGCTCTTCGAAGACGACATCCAATCATAATGACTGCTGGTGGAGGAGGGCGGGAGCAAATGCAGAGCGATCCAATCAGAACACAGAGCCCTGCAGCCCGCCTGGGAAGACGCTAATTCAATGAATCGTGTCTGTGATATAGGTGAAAAATGTCTACTCCAGATAGAAAAAGAAAAGTACATATATGGACACATTTTAAATTTAACACGACCTTCAATAAGACGTTGTGTGGAGCGACCATCACAGGCAAAAACACAAGAAAACCTGAAGCGACGTTTGCAGACAAGCCAGCCTGAAATCCAGCAAAGGTAAACATACAGACAAACTCGATTATTTCCAACGTATTGGGCTGAATCCTAATTCCTCCCCGACCCTTCAAACTGTTGTGGCATTTTAAAGAGTATAATTATCTGACATGGTTGTTTTAAGGGGTTACTCTCACCAAGCTAATTAGCGCCGGTACTGCGCGGTGGAGAAGCGCTTTTCTTCACGCGGGTGAAGCTCTGAAGCTCAGAGGTTTACATTTAA
>NC_050534.1:8875716-8894366 GCF_002922805.2 Oryzias melastigma | reverse complement strand
AATAAATTTATTATTGATAAATGTTCCGAAAAAATTTTCTAAAGACTAAAGAAACTCTGCGGTTCTCTGTGAAAGTCCCGCCCCCCGACGCTTCGTGATGCGACAGTTAAAAGAAGACAGACACGCCTCCACCTGTGAGCAGCCGACCTGAAATCCAGCTGGATCAAACTTCTCCCAAACAAGGTGTTTTATTATTTTTAATAAAATAATAAAGTAAATGTATGTGAAAAGAAGAAAAAAACTTTGAAAAATACTAGTAGAAAATGTCATAAATCACCATCACAGTATCCCGTAAAATCCCAATAAAAGAGTTCAAAAGTCATATTTTCAAATAAGTTGGACAGATAAATAAAAAATATTCAGTTAATGGACTCAAATACTTTCAATTAAGTTTGTTATCAAATGTGTAGTATGTTTGTATGTGTTTTGCATTACACAAGATTTGTCCGTAACACAGTTGACAATATAATAAATCAAATATACATTTTCATTAAAATAATTTGAAATTCAGTTGAGCTTAAGCTTGCAAATTGATTAATTTTGAACATTAAGGGTGTATAATACAGAGTCACATAGTTTACTTGTCAAAAAAGAATATTGAAATTTTGAGGTTTTGCCCTGACTTGAAATGTACCCCTAAGTATAGATTGACTCATATATATATATATATACGGTACCGGTCGATCTTCGTTCCAGTACTGACCCATAGTCATAAGCTCTGGGTCGTGACTGAAAGAACGAGATCCCAACTACAAGCGGCTGAAATGAGTTTTCTCCGCAGGGTGTCTGGGCGCTCCCTTAGAGATAGGGTGAGGAGCTCGGTCACCCGGAGAGAGCTCTGAGTAGAGCCGCTTCTCCTCCGCATCGAGAGGAGCCAGTTGAGGTGGTTCGGGCATCTGATCTGGATGCCTCCTGGACGCCTTCCTGGAGAGGTTTTCCGGGCATGTCCCACTGGGCGGAGGCCCCGGGGAAAACCCAGGACACGCTGGAGAGACTATGTTTCTCGGCTGGCCTGGGAACGCCTCGGGGTCCCCCCCAGAAGAGCTGGAGGAAGTGGCCGGGGTTAATTCTTGGTGGCATAGATTCCACAAGGTTCTAGTAACATTTGTCAGGGAGTTTAGTCCGCATTGACACACGGTTGCTGCAGATATGTTGGCTGAACATCCATGGCGCCGATCTCCTGTTCTACCACATCCTAAAGGTGATCTAATGGGTTGAGATCTGGTGACTGAGGAGGCTATTTGAGTCCAGTGACCTTATTGTCATGTTCAAGAAACAAGTCGGAGATGATTCCGGCTTTATGATAGTGGGAGTATTCATCAGGCGATGGGTAAAATGTGGCTCCTAAAAGGGAAGGACATGGTCAGCAATAATACTCAAGTTGGTTGTGGCGTTGTTACTATGCTACTAGGAAGACCAAAGTGTGCCAAGAAAAGATCCCTCACACTATTAGACCACCACCAGTCTCAACCGTTGATACAAGGTAGGATGAATCCATACTTTCACATTGCTGATGCCAAATTCTGACCCTGCGATCTGAATGTCGTAGCAGAAATTGAGAGTCAGACCAGACAATGTTTTTCCAATCTTGTCCAATTGTCCAATTTTGCTGATGTGTGGTCTTCTACTGCTCTAGCCCATCTGCCTCAAAGTATAACGCGTTGTGTGTTCAGAGATGCTCCTCTGCAGACCTCAGTATTAACTAGTGGGTATTTGTTGCCTTTTTATCAGCTGGAACCAATCTGACCATCCTCCTCTGAGATCAACGGGAACTGCTGTTCTCTGGACCTTTTCTCTGTTTTTTTTTTACCATTCTCTCTAAACCTTAAAGATGGTTGTTGGTGAAAATCCCAGTAGATCATCAGTATCTGAAACACTCAGACTAGCTCGTCTGGTGCCAACAACCATGCCACGTGACAATGTCTACATACCTAAATACATTGAGTTGCTGCCATCTGATTGGCTGATTAAACATGTGCGTTAAAGAGTAGGTGGATGCGTGTACTAAATAAAGTGGCCACCTAGCGTAGACCACAATGCCTTGCATTTGAACAATTTGTCATTTAAAAAGTGGCGGAAAAAAGTTGTGCAAAAAAGAAAATGTTTATCACCAGAACATGGTGGATTCATGAATAGTCTTTGTAAAATGTTCACATTTATTATCTTTTTAATTTGGAAAATGAATATTTTGCATTAAAAAAGGAAACAAAGTAGTGAGAATGTGTCCAAATCACATTAAAATCAAGGTTACTGGATTTGTTCCTCACTATAGTCTTTTGAGAGTTAGGGAGTAGTGAGTGAATTTGGACACAGTTACACTGTATGGTTTGACAGTTTGCTCCAACTGCTCATCAGGATGGGACGATTCCACCCTGAACTTAACAGTCCACTAATTGGACATGCATGCGAGAGATGGCTTCATTTAAAAGCAATTAAGCAATTTGATCATCTTAAATTAGCCACGGCTAGATCCAAGGCACACTTTATGTCCTCCCATCCTCTGTAACCTCACTCACATAAACGGCGCGCCACCTCTCCGTCAGTTTGGCACATGATCTGCCTCATAGCTAATAATTTAGAAACTATTGCAGTTAGGTAGGGATCTTGAAAGGTAATAGAACCAGCACTTTTTTCCCCCCTTCTCTTAGCATGTCAAGACTGGATGATAACAGAAGCTCTGCTAATTAACACTACAGTGCTTTTGGGTGCAAATGGATCTTCACCACTTACTACATAATGTGTCACTTTGAAAACGAATACCTGAAAATTTTGCACTCTGGGAAAGTTGTCTGCTGGATCTATGGGTGCACCTACCTGATAGTAAAAGGAAGGGAAGAATTATTTTGGAAGATCAACCATTGTCCTTTGCTGTTAAAGGGTTTCAATTCAATGAGAAGGGAGCCAATATATTGAATGAGTTAAACTGCAAACCTCAGATCTGACTTGAGTCAGAGGGTGACTGATCGTTATTTGATAGTTTTTCAGTAGTTGAGCAATTCTGTACCTAAAGCTTTAGTGATTTGCACAGGTACTGTGGGGTTTTGGGTTGTCCAAGCCCATCGTTTAGGGGAGGGGTCTGCACCCTTCGTTTTTTTGACCCCTCCATTGTGGCAAACTTTGAGTCCTTCACAAATATTTGAAGAATAGTTCATATTACTCCAGCTGGCTGCGTACTAAGATACCCACAATGCTCAAACAATCAATGAAGCACTACAACTTCATAGTCCTACTAAAACGTTTAGACAGAGTACCACTGAACTTGAGCTCAGTAAACACAATCAGGATTCACACACGCCGGATTAAAAAGCAGACTGTTTCAAGGGTTTTAATTGTGCCATAGGGTTTGAAAAAATACAGTAAGGGGCACTAAGTAAATTACTGTTGTGTTGATACTAAACGACATAACAACATTTGCTGCTTTGAGATGATCCTGTCTTTTATTTTGAAATGGAAACATGTCAGAAAGTTATAATTGATTTCAGATTTGGAAAAAAAAACACTATTACTCTTGTAATGTTTATGTTTTAATCATGCACAAAAACAATAATGTGTTGATTTTTATCATAATATAGTAAAAATAACACGAATACCAAAGAGTGTCTTATTTTTTTGTAAGACTTTGTGGCTCCCGCTGAGATGTGGTTGGTGAGAAATCGTCCCGATTGACTCTTTAAATGTTGCAGACCACTGGTTTATGGTCATATAGAGAGAAGCGGCAGTATCTAAAGGGAAGCACAGGTGTGTCTTGCAGTTCTTGTGAGGCTCGTGTGATTGTTGTGCATGTGGTATTTGTCATCGACAATGCTTGTTTCAGTGACCACCTTCAACAAAAACTTTGTGTAAATGCAAGTAAACGTGTTTCGTGTTCCCGCATTCATGTGTAGCTATGGAAATTTTAAAAAACCTCTTTGGGGTTTATGTACAAAACCAGTGGCAAGTGAATACCCGTTGCAAGTATAAAACAGGTCCAAAATTGACCAATCGGGTACATGGATTTGATAGTTTGCCGTTTGGATGGTATTCCTTAAAATTGACTGAAGTGCCAACTGTTTAAAAATTAGTCATTAAGGAAAATCTAATAATTGCAGTTCGATCCGACTCAAATTCTATGACACCAAGTCTTTCATTTATCCGAAAAGGGCTGCGAAAGCCAAATCCTAGAGCGAGATTCTCGAGATTTGGGCCGCTTTGACATTTTGCCCTACTGAAGGTTGTTGAGATGCACTAGTAAACAGTAGAAAAATAAGAAGAAGCCCCTCCCTGTTTGTCTAGTGTAAACACCATGGTCTTTTATCACCATCAAACACTCGCATTTAGCACATTGTTGAAAACATTTTTCCCGGTCAGCTCGGACGAGGAAAGAAAGCTTCATGGACCGAACTTACTACAAAAGACTACAATCAAATGAGCCGTCATTCACATTTCCGTGGTCACATCAAGAAGGTCTCGTGGAGAAATTTTCAGCGTTCACAGTCCTGCTATCATAAGTGTTGTATGAGACTCACACAAAAATCCAGTGATGACTGGTTTGAGTACGGAAATGCAAACGGTGGCTCATTTGACTGCAGTCAATGGGAAGATGCCATCTCCTCTTCTCCGGAACCGAAATTAGACGCTAGCTGGACCAGATGAGGGATTAAGCGCATGTGCAGCAGAGCTGTTGTGGCGTATAGAAAGCTCATTAATTCAAACAGAGCGTTTCTGCTACAGTTTGATTGACAGCGATTTAAAAGGAGAAATACTCGGAAATACAAAATGAAAAAATTTCTTATTACATGTGTTCTCTTTCATGTTAAAACTAAAAAACATGATTTTCATCATAGAGGACTTTAAGCTTTCCATTTGTTGGCTTTTTCGTATCACGAGATTTGAAATATCAAAGTTACTTGATTTCTCTGTGTATCTTTTGACTCAACATTTTAAAAGTGTCAAACAAGAATTATATCAAACACTTTTTTAGAGGCTCTATTCAAAACACTCTTTTTACATTTGCTCAAAGTAAAGTTTTAATCACTAGAACAAAAGTGTTTTTCTTTTTAAATCAAATTCTTTAGGACTTTGTAAGCCTTTCAAATGACTTTCTATCAAACTGTCCTTATGATCTTCATATTTTTTATAAACGCCTTTTATAATGGAGGCCTAACTTAAAAGGTGGGGGTGTTCGGAGTAAACTCAACGTTCAAACCCAAACCCATACAAACATTTACACAAGTAATTATTTATAATTCAGAAGAAACCCAAAGCTGCATCTTTGCAGACCCCAACATGTCCATTAAACTAGTAGACTCCATGTATGCTCACAAACTTAGATCCATATATGCATTAGAATTGATTTATAGCATACATAAATCATACATCCTTGTGGGCATTCAATTGTTTTCATGTTGACGTGAGCAGGTGTGTGTCTTACTGAGAGTCCGTTCACTAAAATGGACGATGGTGGATCCATAGACATGCAGTCATTGACGATGTTTTGACATGTGCGATAATGCGTAAAAGTTAACACATTAACTAAGGGCTTCTAAACAACTTACCCCTCTAGATCTTTCGCTGCTCTCCTTCAGCTCCATCTACTCTCCTGCATACCAAGATCTTCATAAAATTCCCTCCTCTTCATAGTTTGAGAGTTTTCAGGTTATCACCACCTATGGTGTGAGACTTTCCATACTATACCATTCACAACACAAATTCCCAAAAGTTGAAAAACTCTCCTTTTTAAAATCAACTTTTGACATTAATTTTGCATTAACATTAATTTTAAATGCACCTGCAAAGTAAACTTAAATGCCATGAAAGGCACCTATAAATATATTTCTATTAAGTACAATTTGGAATCTCAACGAGCTGCTTGATTCATTTTTATTGGACGCTAGATAATGGGTCAGTCTTCTGCCTTTTTCTTCTTGAATTCTGGGAATAAGGAAGCAATGCGTTTGGAGTTTGACAAATCACTCTGCCACTGCGGTTCACAGCTCAAGAGTTTATCTGTGATCTTCTGTTGGGCGGAGCAGCAACCACCAGTCATTGTTCATTGGCAGGGAGTAGGCCAGAGCAGAGATTGGAGAAATCCAAAGGAGAGAGCAGGACAGGCATGCAGTGTTGGGGCATTCATCGGTTCTACAATTTATAGGAAAAAAAAAGCGTTTTTAAACTTAACAAGTTTAAGACATTTTTTGAAGGATATTTAGTTTCTTCCATAAATGTTTTGACATCAGTAAACGTCAAAGGCATATAGTTTCTATATTCCAAAATAAGACAGGTACGTGTGTCATTTTATGGTCAACATTCTCTTCCTAATGTTGAACTCAAAGGAATAAAAATGTCAATTTTTTTGACCTTACTGACACATGAAACTTCCATTTATTTTATAAGATACCAAATTTTAACCATGACCATTAAATATTGCTCAGTAAATCTATACGATTTGCCTGTTTTTACTGCTCAAGTATTACTTGCTTACTGTTGATCTCCTCACAAACTTCCCAGTAGACACATTATCTTTACCTTTATCCACGGAAAGCTTTAATAAACTCTCTACAGTTGGAGGTAGAACCTTCAGCCACCAAGCCCCTGTCCTATGGAGTAAGCTCCCACCTCATGTACAAAAGACCGACACAGTTTCCACATTCAAAGGAAGGCTTAAAACATTCCTCTTTGGACATGCCTAGCTAGTAATCAGAGAATATCTACATCAGCTTTTGTGGCCTGTTCTTATTCACTTCACCTCTCCTCATTATTATTTATATTCAGTTCTCTTTGCTTCGGTTTTGGTGCAGTGTGATTCACATGTTGTTCCTCTTGGAAGATTTCAGATTACTGTGCTCCTGTTCTTCGGTGTGGACCAAGCCTCTGGCTCGTCTTGGCTGTGGACCTCGCCCCCACCTGTCCCCAAGTCCTGAATTACAACACAGCACTGGGAACTTCACCTACCTTCAGAGCATCACGCTCTAAAAACCCCAGAAGAAACCCAAAACTAAACACAAGCAATTCCCATTGCTAGATCACTTTCCTTTTGAAGACACAATTGTGATCTGTTGACTCACACAATTCACACACTGAACTCAGGTTGTAACAAAACTTTGACCTGTTGTTTTTTGTTGGTCATCTTGTTCTTCAAAATAAAATTACTTTATTTTCTAATTACAGTTGAACTACTTACCAACGTAAACAAAGATTAACCCCATTAATTGCGTACATAGTCCTTCAAATATCCTGACTAGCAAACAACCAGCTCTAACTTGATGATGGTACCCTGCAGGTTCAGTGTGCTCCATGTCGACACTGTGTTTTGGTCTACAGGTTCTGGTTTTGTTGGTAAAATCTAGTCGACAGCTCTTTTTAGATAGCGACGATTCCTTCGGAGGACTCTGCCATTGTCCAGGTCCACCTCGTGTTTTGTACACTCTAGCCTTGTTCCCTAAGGGGCTTGGTTCAAAGGGTCGTACTCACACCAAGTCTCCTGGTTTCAACGTGTCCTTGTCTCTTGCAGCCCGGCTGTAGTATTTTGATTGCCTCTTCCTGTTCTTCATCAGTCCCAACATATTTGTCGCTTTGGGAAGTAATAGACTGTTTCCTATTGGAACAAGAGTCCTTATTGTCCTGCTTAACAGTCTCTGTTGGCTGGTGTCCAAACCCTGTCTTGGAGTATTTCTGTGATCATATGAAGACCAGATATGAAGCCTGTCCCCACCTTCCAGTGTTAACACACACAAAAAAAAAAACACTCAAAACGGAACCCAAAACAAAACACAAGCAATTCCCGTCGACTTTTAACCAAATGTGATTCAAATAATTAAGATTAAATAACTTTGTTGTAGCCTGAATTTGAGTATTCTTGACTGATATCATTAGTTTTATATGAGTAGGGTGGGATGTAGGATAAAAATAGGTATTTTAAACAGTTATATTATTGTTATTAATATTAAAACAGCAGTTCTTTTAACCAATGTTTTCTTTCTATTGGCTAAAAAAGCTAGTGTAGTTGATTTTTCGATCTTTGTCAATAAAGATACTAATAACTCAAAAATGACTTAACTCAATTTGCTAGGGGGAGGGGTGCCCCCTTGCCACCCCCTTGTCCGCCCCGGTTGGTATTTTGTTTAATGTATTTCAGTTTTGTACAATAATTAACCATTAAAACAAATCTTTGATAGTTTATTAAATTGAGATATTTGGTTTTTCACAGTTTTAAGAGCTCCGTCTATTAAAATCCTTGTGTCTACAAGAATTCTCTTGTCAAAGATAATTACCGTTTTTTTTCCTACTTTGTAATCTTTTTGTATTAATCAGTTTGCTTTTACTTCCAACAATGAATCTCATAAGTCATTTGAGCAACAGTTTTTCCTTCAAAAAGTCCAGTTCCTTCCTCCAACAGCGTGACTTCACGGTCAGATTTTCACACTCGCTAAAAAAAAAAAAAACACTGAGCACAAGTTTCCTGGCCGCCAGTTACCATAGCAACCTCTCAGTTGTATGTATTTGAATGGAGGAGTGTAATTACGCACCTGCAGCTGGCAGCATATGAGAGACAGTTTGTTCCCCATGCAACTCTGACTCCTGCGTTCATGCACCTGCTGCCCACACCGACATGCGAGTCAAGGTCCAGTTGACAGGTCATCAAAACCAGGGCTAGACATGACCGTTGTCCCTGTGCAAACCTAATTATAATCGGTGCTACCAGATAAAAATGCATTCAGAAAGCTTATGGAGTCAAAAATATAAACATTTCAATTATGAAATTCTTGATTTTAGCTTTTTGATAGCAGTGATACTGTCAAAAAAAAAGGACGACCAGCTTCCTTTTTCCTTCTTTCAAATAAATCTTTGTCATGTTTTGCAAGTGGGATGTAAAAAAAAAAAAAAAAAGAATCCTAGTCTACAGTGTGTACTACTTTATTATCAAGCTTGCTTGTGCGCTCTCTTGTTATTGAACTAGAAATCTCATTTTACCAGGAAAAAAGAGATCTTTAAATAATGGCCTTCAGAAGAAACATTTTACTGAAATTGCCATGTAGTGCCAAAGATTTGATCATATACTTCCTTAAAAATTATAGTTCTAATAAAGAGCAACAAAATCTGAGCAAACCCTTAAATAAATGATCACAACAAAGAAGAACACATTTCAATTTTTTAATTTAGAAAATGTTTTTTCGTTTTGACAGATTTCTTGTTTGCCACGAGATTGTAGAAATTGGTTCTAGTTATTGTGCTGTTGGAACTACAAGGACAAGACAAACGAGGCTGGAAAGACGAGGCGGCGAAACAATAAGTTGACTCCTGGAGGGAATGTGTCTTACATTAATGCTGCAGTTCCTGGCAAGACTTCAAACGGCAAACCTTCCTTCTTTATCTTCCGTGTTCACACAAGGTGATGCTGACGCGCGTGGCCAACCGGATCAAGAGGATGCGCCGATTTTGACTTGAGGGAAGAGTTACTCACGTGGAGAGATTTATGCTACGAGAGCCAACTGGTGGAGGCAGGATGCGAGTGTGTGCCAGTGGCAGAGGACAGGAGCTGTCAGGTCTAATGAGGAGAGACATCTCTGCTTTTACTCTCTCCTCCCCTCAGTCACCTATCAGACGACTGAAGGCCATGACAAATCCACGCCCAACATACTTCCAGTGCACTGATTCCCGATGCCAGCCAGCGTGTGGCTGCATCCAGACTTTTCTCACTTTGGCCTCCACTAACTGTCATGTCAGTCAGATAATTCGGAACACTAGTGTCATTCACCTAATACTTTAGTCCCATACACCGTATGGGGACTGACTAGCACGGGTACTACAGGTTTTTGGGTTGTCCTAACCCGTAGAGGGTCATTAAAGGTACTATAGAGCAAATCTTGCTCTAGGCTTTTTCTTTCACAGCCCTATTCCAATAAAGGACTAACTTGGTCTCTTATTATTGTGGCCGGACACCATCCATTTTCTAAACCACTTTGTCCCTTTTCATGGTCACAAGGCCACCGAGTCTAACCTGGCCACTTCTAGGTGAAGGAAGGATACACCCTGGACAGGTCACCAGTGTCACAGAGCCACAATCACACACACAAACATGCCCATTCACACCTCGGGACAATTAGAGTAACCAATTTACCTATGAGGAATGTTTTTGGGCGGTAGCAGAAACCGGAGTCCCCAGAGAACACCCACCCACGCATGGGGAGAACATCCACACTCCAAACAGAAAGGTCTCCCAGCTGGGGCCTTCCTGCAGTGAGGCAAGGGAGCCAACCACTGTGCCCCTGTCGATAATACATTTCTCCTCCAATGATCCATTTTCAAGCAGTTGACTCTTCCGGGAATTAAAAACGGACGTCATTACCAAATCCGAGCCCCAGATTGGTCAAACTTTGACCTGGTTTAACTTGCAATGTGCATTCAATGACTATGTGTTTTGTACGCAGAGCTCGAAAAGGGTCATAGAAACTTGCATAGATTTGCACTAAAGCAAGAATTTTGAGTGCAGAAGTCCAAAACGTGTGTTTAGATTGACTTTTCACAGGAACCCAGCCACCAAAGCAAAGTGGTGCGTTTGGCCACATTGGCTTGGGTGGCTACTCAGTGGGCCGGCTTGCTACGCTAGCCAACCGCCCTGCTTTACACACGCGCTACCGAGCCTCTATCTTGCCGGTGCTATTTCCCAAAAAAGTACGTGCATCACCATTAAATGTTCGACGCAGTCCGCCCATCTGCTCAACAGTTCCCCCGCGCAACTCAGAGGCTCGGCGCAACAGCCTCTTCAAATGAAAAAATATAATAATCGCAGGACTAAATATCACGATATATCTTAATATCGATATTTTGGCACACCCTTATTACTGACTGTGCAGATGCTGTACTGACGGAATGTGCAGGTGAGAGGTAAGTGCCCGTAGGACATCCACACAAACTACTCTGTTTATCTAATTTCCTCATTTCTAACAATCAGGATGAACACAAGGACCTCACATTTATGACTTAAACCACACTTACCGGCGCCTGCGCAGCACACAGAAAGTAGAAAAAAAAAGGAAATATTTGGCTGTGTCACACCTACTCCCCCTTACATGTTGTGTAAGTGTTCACTACAACCTGTCCCTGCAGCATCTCTGCAGAAAAAGATGTGAAGGAACATTTTTGCCTCTCAGGTTCACCAAGTGGTTGATGATCTTAAAAACCCCCATCCATTTTTTCTACCCATAAGAACAGTTGTGACTAAGGCCCAAAACTACACGGCGCCAGTGCAACAGCATGTGCCGTTTAGCGCATGACGCCGGACACTCCTCAACCATCTGCACTGTTTACTCTGCAGAGAGAAAGTTCCAGAATGGAAGTGGCATTTCGCTCGAGTTTGGATCAGTTGCCAAGTGCACTGATTTTGCATTCCACAGCATCAGAAGTCTTTGTGCACGTTTGCACGTAATGTGAACCCTTATTAAAATGAATGCTAGGTTTGTTCAAGCAGCAGGTCATGGACACCCACACTGACTTCAGTGAAACCATGGGCAATTTCCACCAAAACATCAGGAAATAAAAACTCCAGAGAGAGCCTGTAGCCGTTTGAAACAAACGATTGTATAAAGTGATGGACAGAGCTGGTGGTGGTGGCGTCAGCCGCTGGTTGTAATTGGACTGATTTGAGTCCAGATTTCTTTGCTGTACTGGCAAGATATCATACAAGACTGACAGCTTTTGGAACTCGTTCAGTAATACAAGAGTTTTATTATTGGACAAAATCAAAATAAGCAAATTCAATGTGCTGATTTACTAGTTTTGGATTACTGTTTGTTGTCATGGTCCAAATATAGATACATTTCTGCATAAGATGAGAGAACAATTTACATTTCTGGAGCATAATCCTAATGACACAGTGTATTTATTTTAAACACTCTAAATTGGCAAATATAGACCACAATGCCTTGCATCATTTGAACTAAATGTATCTTAATTTCCTTTTTTAGATCCGCCAAGTGATCATCATCAGAACTCATGGGATACATTACTCGTCTTTCTAAAATCTTTATATATATATATATATTTTTTTTCCTGTGGCAAATCGATGATGTAATATTTTCAATTTAAAGAACAACAATAAAAGGTAGTTAGCATGTGTCCAAATTGTTCTCAAATCCAGAGTTCTACATCTTCATCTAGGAGTCAGAGAGTTAAGGGAATTCTGACCAAGACTTATAATTTAAAGTTTTTTTGTCCAGAAAGTTTACCCCTCCTCTGATCATTCACCATTTATCGCCAAGTATTTCAGGCCACTAGGAGTATTTTGTTTCAGCAAAGACAATGTAGATATTTTGTTTTTTTCCTGACGCACTACACCTGATGGAGCGAATAGCTTATATAAAACCACATACACATTTTAAGCTGTTATGGGTCCCACTTTTCTCATGTCTTTATCCAAAGTAAAGCATCTACATGCTAGTATATTTCAGTCTGGGGTTTTTTGTTGCTCAATTACCACAATTGTTCTTTACATTTCTTTACTCCACTTATTTTTGTTTACCTTCTTTGCTTTATCCTCAGCCTTGAGGTTAAAAGAAAAAAATATATACTATTGTTTTGTCAAACACAGAAACGGTTTTTATAAATTGACGTCTTGAATAGAACAAAACAGTAGCTAGAGCCAGGTGCAATTGATAGAAAAAAAAGTTTTTATTTTGTTTTACTCACAAAAGGGACCATTATAGTGAGTGATAAAAGACATGGGGATGTGTCAATTAAACCCATTGGAAGATACACACCTGTTGTTGAGTGTTCAGTTTCACTATATTGGCTACATGTTACATCATGCATTCTTTTTTTTTATTTTTCAAGAAGAAAAAAGAAGAAAGATTAAAAAAAGGAAGAGGGAAGAACATTAATAATATTTGGCAGAACACACCAGGCTAGTGGCTGATGATTTGGCAGTCATCAGTACAAGTTCTGTAGCCCTTGTGCTGCCCTAGGCTTGTTTACATTAAAAGTAGGGTCATCTGGACCCCACAAGACAGCACACTGAACTTTCTTCAAGGATTTTTTTTCTCTTCATTAGTGTCCATGGGAGACATAAAATCCTGTCCACCTTTATCCAGGGAGGGATCACACATCAATATAAGGGTGGGGTCATCTGGACCCTGTAAGATAGCATGAGGGCTAATAGATTGATCTCGACCTACTAAAGTAACTTGAAGTGGTTACTTCATGAACTGCAAGTTGTTGTTTTAGTTTGTTTTTAAATTTTACATTTTAACCCAATTGCTGTCTTATATGGTCCAGATGACCCCACTTTAAATGTAAACATGCATGGGGTAGCACAAGGGTTACGAAAGACCAGGTGTTGTGGCCACAATAGCCTTTGTTGAACCTTTATTTATACGATTGAGAACAATTTCTCAACGACAACCTGGGTACGCATCAGCAATACAGAAACAGCACAACAGAGCAACACGTTACATACAGATAAAAACATGACATCTTCACAGATCAATATTTAAATATTCGTAATAAAAAGTCTACAGGAGGAACCAAGTTTTGTGGGAGGAGACTACAGGTGACTGAATCAAACATCGTTAATAAAAATAATCAATTTTGTGATATATATGGTTTTCAATTATACATTTAAAATAATTGCAAACTATAAATTAAACTGGATCTGGCTCCAACACCAGGGTACTTAAGACTGATCATGATCTCAGACCCATAGAAAATAAAATTGCTCATGAAAACTATTATTTTTTAATTGTAAGAGAGGCTGAGAAATGAAATTATGAAGCATTCTCCATGCAATGTGTCATTCCATTAATAATTATCTGTCTTTTAATTAGTGGTACACAATAAATATGCTTTATTTTTACACCAAACTTGCACAAATACTACATAAAGTCTGGTAATCTAACAAAAACCTCATCATCCTTCTTTTCTTATTACCCAGAATTCCTTCTTTTTCTGCATTTTTCTACCCGTCAATGTGCCACCTGCCAAAATGTGGCAGCTGAGAGTTTTTCGAATGGTCATATTTTTGCATGTGTTCTGTGAGAAAGTCAAACAAAATGTTGGAGAAAACTGGACTTTTTCACAGCTTATCTGTCTGCTGCTGTCAAATGAGCTCAGTGGAAGGACAAAAAAAAAAAAAGCAGCAATCAGGCAGGCTGTGGCATTGAGAGCTGTCTTGTAAAACACAAAAGTAGTCTTATTGAACAGTGTGGTTTAGAAATCACTGCACTCTTGTGTCCTTCTAACATGTGGCTAAAACGTGGCCAAGTGGGCCATCACAATCAATTACGTGCTTTTAAGTATGTTTACAAAAGAAATTGGTCACCATCTTTGGGAAGAAAAAAAATAAGATGATGGTTTTAGAAAGTGAAAGGGGAGATATACAGTGAGAATGATGGGTAGATTGGCCGTTTTGGAGAGCTGAGAGGCTCAACACCTGACATGCAGAATATCAAAAGGCTGCAAAATAAATCTCTTCAGTTTTGCCTCTCCAGTGCTGCTCTCATGGACTGTCATTAGAAACGAGTGCTGCTATGACCATCACCTTTTGGAAGTGACTCACTGACCACTGCAAACCTGATTGCCTCTTCACTGAAGTAGGTCAAAGAAAAAAAGAAAAAAAGCAGAAATGGTTTCATTTGTTTAATAAAATCCATTATTTAGCTGCAAATTAATTATAGTTGTGAATCAGTTTAAAGTGTTTCTGCTTTTGTACAGGATGGAAGTTGCTTTTATTTATTGACATGTATATTAATGGCGATCCAATAAGAGAAAGCCTTACTGGAAGACAGATACACAGAACTTGAAGGCAAATACAAACATTATTAACAAGTGAAAAAAGATTAAAATGTATATATCAAGTTGAATTTGGTGAGAAAACCTTAAAAAATGATGCTATTTCTAAGTAAATCACTTAAGACATTTATCAAAACGAGTTGTGAAGTCCTTTGTCATTTTTCTTGTCGTTTTATCAATAATTCTTTGATTTTGCTTGTATTTTAGCGTATTTTTTTTGTTTACCAATTTCAACCCATTTTATTTTTGTTTTCATTATTTCATAATTTTCACTTTGGAAAAAATGTTGTTTGCACATTTTATTTTAACAATCCATGTTCTTCTCTTGCAGAATTGTGCCCACTTTTAATTGATAGACTGCTCTATCGTTTCATTTCAGTTTTTGAGATAGTGGCATAAAATATTGTTGGATTATTTAGCTTAATTAGCTTAATTTTAATGTAAGTTTCAAACTAGAAAACACTGTAAACAAGAATTGACTTAGTTATGCTAAAAACACCACAACGCTTGTAAACTCAGTTTTTTTTCAGCCCCATGGGACATGATTTACAACAGCACTGAATTAAATATCTTTTTCGTACCAAATTAAATCGACAATCCTATACTTAATGCAGATTGTTGCTTTTGTGTTTTCTAGTTGTAGGATCTGAATGCAAAACAGAGTTAAGCCTTTAAAAATACATACATATACATATATATATTTAAAAAGCAATTTTTTGTCCAACAAATGGGGAAAAAAATCTTCTTAAAAAGAACAGAAACTGGAAAAAACTAAGAGAAAGAAACTAAACCAAAGTAATCATGATGTTTTAATCAAACTAAAACAAGTTAAAAATCAAAGTCTCTGATCAAAGCTTTATAATATAAACTTTAGGAGTTCTCAAAACAAGCAGCAGGTGTGGAGATTAACTCCAGCCAGGTGTGAGCAATTCACATGAACTAGGACCAAACCGCAAAACAAAAGTTCAGTATGTAACAGTTCTGTGAATCCCGGATGACCGCCAGAACTCCTGGTCCCTCGGGTTCCTAGTGTTCTCACAGAAGCGTTGTGACCACGCTCCTGATGCCACGTGAACTTGTAGTCTCATGTTGGGGTCGCAGGTGACTTTGTTGTCATTAAATTCTCAAACTACCCATGGAAGGAGGATCATTCAGTGCTTGAAGCACCCCTCTGGTCATAGAACTCAGATGACATGTAAGCTCAGGTCTCTGATGCATTCTCCAGAACATAAATGTTCATTCTGTTGTAGGGCTGCCACGATTAGTCAACTAATCGACGACCAAACGACTATTAAAACAGTCGACGACTAATTTAATAGTCGTTTAGTCGTTGCTTTATATGGATTTATTAACGTTTTTTAGGCTATTTTGGAGTTTAGCTAATATGTCAGCAACATGCTCGCTATTTTGGAGTTTAGCTAAAATTTCAGCTAAATGTTAGCTATTTTTGGCTAATTTAGGATTTTTTCAGTGTTTTAGGCTAATTTTTAGTTGAGCTAATATGTCAGCTACATGCTAGCTCTTTTGGCTAATTTGGGATTTTTTCCGTTTTATCTGCCTATCAGCTTCAGCATTTTTAGCTCTCAACATCAGTTTTTTCAGCCATCAATTTCAGCATCTTCAGCTTTCAGCATTAGCATTTTCAGCGACCGGATTAAGCTTACAGCATTCACACTAGCATTATCACAGGTAATGCTATATATCTAGTTTTTAGTTAGTTTAAAGTTAAGATGTGAGCTTTACATCCAGTTTGTCATGTCCCGTTTAGTCGACTAATCAGAAAAAATAATCTGTGACGATTAAAAGAATCATTTGTGACAGCACTATTCTGTTGTAATGTTAAAAAAATAAAAATAAAAAACACCAGGTTTTAGATTTTGATGGTAACAAAGCAAAATGAAGCAGCAAACCACATTTGAAATCTGCAAACGTCTGCAAGGTTTTAATGCAGTAAAGTTCCTCAATACAGACTTTCTACACTTTTCTCAGACAGACGTGAACATTTTCACACTTTTCTCACTTGTTTAAACTTTCAAAGTTCAAACCTTCATAGAAAAATAAGTCCAGGATTATAGAAAGAAAATAAAGATCTGATCGCGATCAAAGATTAATGGAGATCTGGAGACCTGCACATATGGAAATATGAACTGCGATGTAGAGGGGAACACAGTACACTGCTCTATTTGACAAGTTCTTTTTTTTTTTTGGTTGTGGTGTCAAATTGGGGCATAGACTGCAGAAGAGTGGAATAAAAAGTCTTGTTATATGCAGGTCTCAATTGAGTGGCCAGACTGAAAAAATATATATAAATAAATAAAAACATGCGTCAGTGATATTGTTCGGGAGACAGGGCATAGTTTGGGGACCCCTAATTTATGCAACTAACAAAATTCCAATGGATTCTGAAGCTGAGAAAAGCAGCTTTGTTCTGATCACTACAGTAATGTAGTGCTTATGTCATCAACATAGATCAGCTGATTCTGTCGTGGAGTAAACAGCTTTGTGTATTATGCATATTGACTCAAAGCTGTTTTATTCTGCATCACGATCTATTGAATTACATTATTTAGATAAGAGTTACGCCACTAAAGACCATCTGTTATTTTGCTGTAGCCTGTGACATCTCAGGTGTTAAAGATTAACGGCGAGATTTCTATCAAATAATATTTTGCATAGTAACTAATAAAGTCATAAAGTTTGGGTATTTAGTTTTTACAATTCCATAAGTTGTCTTTACAGAAATAAATTACCATTCTAGAAAAATAGTCAAATGTTTTTTCTCATTCTGCCACCAATTCTTGTATTGAAGATTTTAGCATCTATGACTATGTTTATATAACCGTGGTGGCGGTAACAGCTCAGCCACAATGCAGTGGTAGAGATAAATTATTTTGCATTTATGTTACAATTTTGTTTTAGGCTCCGCCTAAGACGGTGAAAAGCTAGCTAAGTAGCTAAGTAAGACGTCTTTGTGTTTGTGCAGCTGTGATTGTCTAAGTGTTGTTAACTTGTGAGACGTTACTAGTTTGATAAAGATGCAGAATAAAGTTGCACGTTTGAGCCGATTAAAATGACAGCAGTTCACATTAGAACAATCTTACAAATGATTGTTTCATGTTTAAGCTTTTCTGTTCCAAAGTTTTTGATTTGCCTCGAAACCCTAAGGCAGCAACTAACTATTATTGTAGCTGTTCATCATTCCTTCTAGTATGTTTTTGATAATTCTGTCTTTTTGACAGCATCTCTTTTTTTTAGTTGCAACAATGTAAACACTGTCATTTTCAGAATGTTTTTTTAGCCAAATATTCTTTCGTTATACTCTTCTTGGAGGCAGAAATATCATCAAAACTGTTAAATATAGACACAACTCAGCTATGTTATTCTGCACCTTTTGAATGGCTAAGTTATGCCAACTAAATGAAGGTACAACACAAAGTGAGGTCAAGTAATGGGTGGGTTTCTTGTTTATTATACTGTATTTAGATATATAGGCTATATGTCAACGACTGTCTGCTAGCAGGAGCCCTGCAGGGTCATCAGGTAGTGTTTCATGAAAGGGGCACCAGCAGCAAAAGTGAATCTATGCACTAATCGCTACCTCAGTGTCTGCAACCTGCGGCTCAAGAGCCACGTGTGGCTCTTAGACCCCTTCATTGTGGCTCTCTGGTTAATAAAGAATAAAAACACGATAATTAAGACACACCAGATTATACTACAGATTTTATATCTTTTAAGGATTTTTTTCTTGTGTTTCATAGTTTTAAAAATATGGTAAAAGTAATTTAGTTAGCTCAGATTTCTGAAAAAGATACACCACATAGTAAAATAATTAAATAAACTGAAAAAATAAATAGAAAAGTAAACAGATTTTTCTCAAATCCTTGTTGACA
>NC_050534.1:8860906-8875335 GCF_002922805.2 Oryzias melastigma | reverse complement strand
AGCATCTCTTTTTTTTTAGCTGCAACAATGTAAACACTGTCATTTTCAGAATGTTTTTTTAGCCAAATATTCTTTCGTTATACTCTTCTTGGAGGCAGAAATATCATCAAAACTGTTAAATATAGACACAACTCAGCTATGTTATTCTGCACCTTTTGAATGGCTAAGTTATGCCAACTAAATGAAGGTACAACACAAAGTGAGGTCAAGTAATGGGTGGGTTTCTTGTTTATTATACTGTATTTAGATATATAGGCTATATGTCAAAGACTGTCTGCTAGCAGGAGCCCTGCAGGGTCATCAGGTAGTGTTTCATGAAAGGGGCACCAGCAGCAAAAGTGAATCTATGGACTAATCGCCACCTCAGTGTCTGCAACCTGCGGCTCAAGAGCCACGTGTGGCTCTTAGACCCCTTCATTGTGGCTCTCTGGTTAATAAAGAGTAAAAACACAACGATAATTAAGGCACACCAGATTATACTACAGATTTTATATCTTTTAAGGATTTTTTTCTTATGCTTAATGGTTTTAAAAATATGGTAAAAGTCATTTAATTAGCTCAGATTTCTGACCGAGATACACCACGTAGTAAAATAGTTAAATAAACAAAAAACAGAAAAAAAATCTCAAATCCCTGTTAACACTAAGCTACCTACCACATTTGGAGATGATGCCATGTGATACAGGAGGTCTTTTATTTTAAAAAGGAAATCATTTATTTAGAAGAATTAGTATTTTCTAATTATTTGCATGTTTTATTAATGCCAAATAAACAACTGTTTATTCATACATATGATAATAGTAACAGTAATATGAATACAAATCAGTGTTTTTCATTTTTCTAAAGGGTGGAATCAGACTTTGTAGCTCCTCCTGGGTTGTTGCCAGTAAAAAAAAAAAAACACTCGAATGGCTCTATAAGTGTTGAAGGTTGCAGATCCCTGACATGGGGAATAATTGGTTGTGAAGGGAAATTTTCATCCAAAGTTGCTTGGTAAATTTGTACTGGAAAAGCGAAAATGTTTGCAAGCAACACAAACAGCAGAAATATTTTGAGTAAACTTTTTACGAGTCGTGGACTGCTGCTGAGCTCAGAGCTTTAGAGGCCAGCACACACAAACAAATCCCAGACAGGAGCTTTGAGAGGCAAATTCAGAGACGTTCTAATTAGGTGAAAGACAAAAAGAAGTGGAGTGCTACACAATGTCCAAAACCGTGTTAACACATTCGTCATTCTTTTTGGAATTCAATGTGCCGATGTCTGGAAAAAGAGACCTAAATGATAAGTCAGTTATAAAGTTTTATCAGTGACTGGTGGTTTATGAAGACATGCCATTAGCTGGTGTAGGTCTACAGTAATTCATTAAGTCTTAATTCATTACTTTATGGAGATGCTGATTTCATTTTTCTGCAGGACTAGACATCTGCCCAAAAGAGTCAGTGCCCATCTGTCTTTTGAGATTGTTTACCCTCATACACAATTTTTCCTTACCTACCCCTCACCTTACCCCTTTTTTATTTCGTTACTATACATACTGAAGATTTACCAGATATCCATAGTTATCCGTCAGTTTGTTCCCAGCCAGCGAGGCCAGGATGGCCCCATATGGTTTATATGGGGGGAAAAATGTGGGCCCCGCCTCTGTCTGTGCACATTGACAGGGACCGGCAGTCTAGGGAGCAACTCTGCTAGGCTCTGCCAGCCCCAGGGCTGTGGCGCTGCCACGAAAACTGCAGACAAACCCACATTTTCTACCCATTTTTAAACCATACAGGACGCACTTGGTCTTGTTGGCTGGGTTGTGCTTACCTCACTTACCTCCCTTTTCTCTTGCATGTCAAATCTCTAGTTTTCCATCCTTTTTTGTCCTCCAACCAAAGTGTAATCAACTTTGGTTGTCCCAAAGAACGCATACACTGTTCAAAAAGTCTCAGTTCTAAGTACATATATCCATCCTTGATCAAACCTTTCTGGGCTATCTTGGCTAGTGTTTTGCAAAGGCCATGAATAGCTCACCAGTTCCTCACAGAGCCGCACATTCACACCTAAGGACAATTTAGAGACACAAGTCAACCTATGACGCACATTTTTTGGACTGTTGAAGGAAACCAGACGTTTGGAGAAAACCCATCTATATACAAGGAGAGCATACAAACTCTACACAGAAAGGACTCCGCCTGGATTTGAGCCAGGGCCTTTTTGCTGTAAGGTGGGAGTTCTGACCATTACACCACTGTGCAACCCTCAGACTTCTGGGTTTTGGAACTGAGTCAGAATGAAATAATGTCTAACCCCTCTTGTATTTAGAATGCAGTAATAGCAGCCTTGCCTTCCAAATCCTGGGACATGGATTTGTTCTGTCATTGCGTCTTCTCAGCGCTCAAAGTGTAGGTAAAGGCCACGATGTAAATTTTGTGCATGCTCCACATATGTAATTTCAGTCTTTAGTGTCTTTAGTGTTTGATCCAATGTGATTTCTGCCCAGAGCTCTGATTGTCAAAGTGAAGAAATTCAATGACGCGTCATTTTTTTTTCTTTGTGTGGTTTATTCGTGCGTCTTCCATGGTTTTAATGTGGTTCCTTCGTGATACATCTGTGAAAATGTAATCTATTAAGACCACAACTTTTTCCACGTATGACCAGTTTTCTTACATGGAACATGCACAAAATAGTGCGGTATGCACGCAATTGTACAGGGTTGGGAGATTCTAATTTCAGATGATGTCATCAACTTGTGTTAGCTATTGAGGCGATTCTTTTTCGATGGCCTTATGATCAATGTGACTTGAGCAATTACATCGCTATGATTATTAACCGGTCGGTTGTAAGAATGTCAACACTGGGTCTAAAGCGCCGGTGGTAAAGGGTTTTTGTCTTTTTATTGCAGAAACTTGTCGTTGGCACAACGCCGCAAGGTCAAGGGAGTTGCACTTTAAAGGCCAATCTAAACACAGCTTGCGTCTGAGCCAAGCCGATTCCAGCAATCCCCATTACACGCGCATTGTCATGCGTCGCCGCTCAGCCCAAATGAGTTACAAAGAACCCGGCGCGAGGAAACATCAGAAGCAGTTGAAAAGAGCGGGTGCATAAAAATATTAGAGTGATTTATGGCCCATGTCGATAACAAGTTGCAGGGAAAACAGTGCTGTGTAAGCAAAGGTGCTTCTGGCATCTTTATCGACCGTCCGAGAACAATGGGTGACAGTAAAAGAAGAAGAAGAAAGAAAAAGCTGAATTTTTCAACATCAATCATGGACGAATAATGTTCACATCTGCGGGAGCCTTTGCCAAACCTGTATCTCTTCCCCAAACTGGCTGTCGAGAAGAGTTAAAAATGATATGAAACGATACATAAATGCCGAAACGGCTCCCAGTAATGTCTTTTAACGACTTTTACTCGTCTGTAAAGAAAAAACTCCCAATATTTTAGCGTTTTTTTTTTTGCTAAAAAAATCTTTTGTTTGCTATAATGTTGATCCAAGGAAATGAATGTGGGTGTTTGGAGGGCAATTCATTGTATGTTTTAACCTTTTCTTTCGGTTTTAATTAACTTAACTGGAATGCCTGCTTCACTCTTGAGTTGCTTACAACAACAAGAGGATTGTGTTTATGCAAATGGTGGATGTTGCTTCACTCAGAGGGGGGATGATTTACAAGTATTGTTCTGTCGAACAGAATTTAAAGTAGCCTCAACCCAAACAGCAATCAGGGTTTGTTCTTTTAGGAACGCCACGAGAGGAAAAACAGCCGTTCCGGTGGATTTACAGGTAAAATGCACAGTGTGTCTTCCTCCCATGTGCTCAACTTTTAATATAAACCCCCTATAGGGTAATTACTGCTCTTTCAGCGGGTCACAGGAAATCATGTTGAATTTATTCGGTTGCGAAAGGTTAATTCTTGAGCTTGGTTGTGGTGTGCATCCGCATTACAGCACTCGGCTGACTTCTTAACATCATCTGCGTATAGTGCATAAATTATGCATTTTAATAAGTGACTGTCGGGATGCTATCAAAGCAACTTTGGTTGGGGGAAAGCGAACCTTTTAAAGTCAGCATCTTTTCATTTACAAGTGTCAGCACCGGCCCTAAAGGAAAGCTCCGGAAATTCGACTTTACAGCTGCCATAATCTTCTCAAATGGGGCTCTTTATAAATATCCAAATATCATTTTGGATTTTTTTTAGTTATCCGCCTCTTTAAGTGATTGCTGATGTCCCATAATGACGGATCAGGTTAGATTTCTTCTTGAGCAGCAAATCTCTACATCTCCAAATCTCCATGTGAATAATTTTGTTGTAGATTTATATTTGTGCATGAGAGACAAAAGTCTAAGAATTGTGAGAGAAAAAACAAAAAGTTACTGCTATGACTATTAACCCAGAATCAACCCCCAAAAGATTCCAAAGTAAGTTTAAAATTTGTTTTTTTTAAGATGATGTTTTAATCCTTATCCAAGACTTATCCACTCTAATAAGTTAGAACTACATGACACTTTTTACCATTTTTTCTACTTCTTTCTTTATATTAAGCACTTTTGTGCACCTGCTTAATAAGATTCTATACAGTTAATTGGTTGATACAATGGAACTATTCAAGTTACACCATACCATGTTTATGGTCACTATAATAATTTAATTTTTTTTAATTGTTGCATTTCTAAAGACAACTCACAAATATTAGAATACAGTGGTCTGTTGTTTATCGTTACGTTCTAAAAATAACCTGCAATAACTAAAATCAGCATAGCAGTCATCTTAATATTTTATACACTAAATGTTTTAGTTGTCACTGGTGACGATTAAAGAACTCTTGTTTTTTGACATTCCATAACTCTTAAGACTGTTTACTCCATCAGTGTGAGTCCGCTGATTCTGACGCGGAGAAAAGCCGCTTTTTTTTCAAATTTGCATCGATATCTAACACTTTATTAACGTAAAGTCGCGTAACTAGCAAAGGCGCTTTTCTCCGCGACAGAGTCAGATAATTTACATTGATTTAATTGATTTCACTACTGTAAGGTGTTGCATATTAGCGCAAAGCTACTTTCTCCATGGAGAATCCAACTGGAATTACGTTAACGATCAACGATGAGGATTTCAAAAGTCAAGGAATGTCAACAAATGAAGTTAAAATGGTTAAAGACAGCGGGACTAATATTCAAGTCTAATGCCAGTAACGTTTTAAAAATAAAAAAACCCTCTAACAAACCAAATAAATACAATTGTCTAGTTATCCTTGACAAATCTGGACCTTCTTATACTGCACTGTGATTATATTTATTACTATTTACTCTGGTTTTAACAATTTTAGCTCTCATAATAATTATTTATCTTAGTTTTAATGACAGATGCACTTTTTATTTAGCTGGAAATCAATTTGTTATAATTTCTTGTTTCCAATGACTCCAGAATGCACTTTTTTTGTAGTAAATTTTGTTGTGGTAAGTAATCGTGTTAATGAATGAATGATGCACTGACCAAAGAACACTTTAAATGTCTTTGTATCTATCTTGTTATTGAACTTATCTTAAAATAAAATAGAAACTAAAATAAATTTGCCAAAAATAACCTGTCTCCTCCAATATGATTGTTTTTCTTAAAAAGTCATTCCTTGTTCAGTGGCACTTCTGCACTATGGCCTCCCTACAGCACTCATCTTGCACCCCGGGGGTAAGAACCTGAGGCTGCAGATGCTCTGTCGAAAGCATCAGCTTACCAGGAGGGGAGTGAGCAGCTTTCTTTTGGGCAGGTTTCAGGTCAGTTTGAGTCATCTGCCCTGCAACTGCCCTCAGGCGGCGGCAGGCAGGCAGGCATCCCCGCCACATCCTCGTGCAGTGAAGAAGAGTCATCGGCCAACTACTCTCACTCAGCAGCAGGAGGTTGTGCATCTGGATGGTTAGGTTCTTGTAAACAGGTACATTTTTACCTCCTTACCTCAGTGTTGACAGAGGAGTATGGTTGCTTGTGTGTCAGGTCGGATAACCAGTCTTTTCCCTCGGGTGAAACCCATTGCAGACAGCAGCATAAAAAATTTACAGCGTTGCTTTGAAAGCGAGAAGACAGACAGAGTTCCTCTCCTTACTCAAGAATATCATAACTATTCTGCTCCTATCAAGCAGAAGTATATTTTGCTGGCCACTATCTTGTCATCACCTCTTGTTACTATGGAAACACCCTGCAGCCATCCCCTACATACAGTTTCGAAGATTTCTGACCCTGTCTCTGTAATTGCGCCTCCCCAGCAGCCCAGGGTCAATCTTGCTGGATTTGCTGCCCCATCACCGGCAACCGAGAACAACTGTCAGTCATTTTCCCTCTTTAGCCTTGGGCCTTTGAAAACTTCTACAAGCTCATGAACATGTCTTCTCTTCATCCCTCTGAACCCTCCATGCACGCAAAGGCACGCACAATGTCACTGGTCAGGAATGCAACTTCCTGCAATTGCTGAGGAGACGTTTCAAGCCCAGTTTCACCGCGAGGTCACAGCCCGCAGCGGCAGCAGCAATAACGGCTCTCCATCTCCCGGCACCATTTAACTGACTGATGCTTTTTGACATGGCGGAGCAATCCAGCTAGTTAGCCTCTGGGAGGCTTCAATTAGAACCAGGACTTAATGCAGCAGAAAACTTTGCAAAGCCCTGATATGAGGTTACAGCCAGACTCAAATCAATAAGGGGAACATGGATTAAATCAGCAAGGCTGCACACCAAGAGAGCTGCTGCACGGAGGCTCAGAGATGGGTGACTGCAGATTGGGTAAAAAGACTTTTTTTTTTTTTTTTTTTAGTGAACTTACATTTATTCTACATTGCATGCTTTTCTACATTCTAAAAAAATATCGTCTTAGTGCTTAGACTGAGAATGTATGATGTATAAAAAGATTTAAGCAGTAAATTTTCCAGGTTACACGGATAATATTTCATTGAAAATAAGCCTCCATAATAGTTGGTAATGTTTGTTTTTCTTTTAATGTAAAGCTAATGACAGTATCTCTACATTGAAAAACGTTAAAAATTGGTTCAATTAACAAAGGTTCTTTAATTTGTTACATTTAAAATGATTAGTTTTCATCAAATACAAATTTTGAGTTGATGGTTTAATCAACTTTTTGTTTACTACACGTAAAATTTTATTTAAGATATTTACTTAAAATGAGGCATTATATTCTAATCAAATAAAAGAAGGTGATTATTTTTAGCACTATGTAGGGCACACTCAAAACTCTTAATTTCTGGGTTGTCCTGCCCTGTGAATTGTTGTAGGAGTGGCCACAGCTTAAAGATCCAATGTTTTTAAAAATGTTTTTAACATGACGTTTTTCTTATGATGGAGAACATATATCAAGAAAAATAGCTTGAAAATGCATTTCTTAGTAATTTCTTATTCAAATTGTTTTGAATCAGAAGCAGATGAAAAACTGATGCTTGTAGGACCGACAATGACAATCCACGACTTCACCGATTCACTCCATTCTGATGCATCCACTTTTAGATGACTAGATCCATAAACGTCTTTGTTTCATCACTAGAGCTGGCTTCAAACTGTACGGCTGGATAGCTCCAATATTGCTCGCCATTTTTGTTGCATCAGTATTGTTAGGTTGTGGAGTGTGACGGGCTTTAAGCTGGCAGGAGAGAATTTTAACAGCTGGATGATGGGAAATGGGGGCAGGCTTACTCCTCGCCCACAACTCGGAGGGACATTTTTAATAAGTCAGTTTCACTTTGTAGAAACTGTCACAGAAAACGACACAGGTTTGGTGACTTTGGTTGAGGAACGTACAATTGTTGTAAATGACTACAAATGGGGTGTGCAGGTCAAGCGTGAGTACCGGTTGGACTTGTAGGATTGCCACTAAAACTAAACTATGATTGTTTGTCTTCATTTCTAGACTGCAGTCTAGCAGTCAAAGATAGTGAAAAGACGCACACTCATCACTTGATGTGAGGGAGCCCCTCCTAACCTCTGAATGTTTGTTGAAGAGGAAGAAAGTGACCAAAAAACTCATTTGGATTTTAGTCCTTTTCATAGAAAGTTGGATCCGAGTGCTCTGGATTGTTACCATGACAGACAATGCCCTGTAAAATGGACTCCACTGATATATCCCCGAGGCGGGCCTTATGTGGGTTCAGGCCAATATCTGGCAGGACAGAAGAACCCCCCCCACCCATGGTCTTTAAAACCTTAAATGGTCGTCTTCACCAAATCTACGTTTCGAGTGGTCAATGTAAGTGTAAATCTGACACTTTTTAGATAAAAGCTTTGTTTTTCAGAGTAAAAGTTTTGATTAGGTCCTCGAGGGCCGGTGTCCTACATGTTCTCCAACCAAGCTACCATTGAAGCTTTTTATTGGTCAAACACACCTGATCCATGTAATCAGCAGCAGATAAGTAGAGGGAGAAGGAGGCCGGCCCTTGAGGACTGACTTTGGACATCCCTGTTTTACATGTTCTCTAAGTGTTCCTCACGACCTTTAACCTGCAGTATGTCCTTAGAGAAACTGTGCTTTAGCACTTTTACTCTTTGGGCTCCCTGAATGACCTACGACTTTGTTATTTCTTTTGGGCCAATACAAGTTTATCCACTTTTAGGCCTGTATCCACCCATACGGACAGTTGTAACTGAGACATAAGATTGGATCGCCTTAAACCTGTAAGAGACAGCCCCGTAAAGGTAATTGAAAATCTCACAGAGGCAGTGTCAGAAACAAAACTTACCACAGACTCAAACCCAACACTGCTGCTGATGCACCTGTTGGCATCTGGTGGTGTCAGACCTTCTGTGTCTGTATGATAATGAAATAGAGGAGCAGGGACGTGAGTGATGCAGTCGCTGCACTATTTCACGGCCTCTCGGACAGATCCATTTCCTCACGGAGGATTCAGCCAAGGCTCTTATATATAACTGCTGCTGCCGCCTTGCAGGAGCCCGGTGTACCTGATTTATGGAAAAGATGCGTGCCGTTACACACTCCCTCAGGGACCCAGCCTATTTGATTTTGTCAGGGGCAATTAAACAGCCAGTGATGGGGCTTCCAAACCGGAATATGATGAACTATGATGATGATTATTTTGTCTTTTTTTTTATTAGGGTTTTTAAAAATATCACACTTGTTTCTTACATTTTATCAAGGTCAAAAGCTATGAAAAAAGTACATTTTTTTCTTCTAGTTTCTGCTTTTCAAGAATTTCATTTTTCCCCGTCAAAGACGGAGACAGAAGACGGTTTGATGGAGCGGCAGAAAAACAGCTTTGAGTCGGGCGGACCTTGAGGTTGGCTGTTCATCATTTTCCCCCTACAGTGTGAGTGCATCATTGTCTGGGCTGTAGCAGTCACAAATGACAACACGGGCTGACACCGAAAGGTCCTGGAGTTCAGCTGCCTGTGACAGAACGCAACACGGAAAAAAAAGGGGAGAGATTTTGACAACAACAGCCTTAAAGCAATAAGGATCTGACAGACACACACACACAGAGATCCTCTTCCTCCTTCGTCAATCCATTCATCACACTGTCTCCTACTTGGCATTGTTTCATCAAAGGTGCATATAAATCAGCCTTGTGTGCATAAATAAATTGTTATGAGGAAATTAAATGCCAAACGGAAGATAATTCATTGCTACACGATTCAAAATCAAGTCCAGTTGCTCAAAAGGAAAGAATTAGTTCTTTTTATTGTCTGTAATGTAAAGTCCTAGGAGGCAAAGACTCCTTTATATCCCTGATATCCATAAAAAATAGAGTTAGATGTTACAAAAGAAAAAAAATATCCATCACATTAATACATGCATTAATACATGTCCTAAAAATATATACACACTCAAAAAACAGTTTATTAAGAACATCATAAAATAAATAATAGAACGATAACCCTGTAAGAATACAGTCAAAATATTGTCCAAATTTTAGGAGCATAAAGTCTTAAAATTATAAGAAAAGAGTCAAAATTTTACAAGAAAAAGTATAAATTTTTGAGGAAAAAGTACAAATTCTACAAGAATTAAGGGCTGTAAAATTTAAGGAATTACATTTCAAGAATAGTCATAAATTATTATGAAAAAATAAAAAATGTACAAACATTGTGAAATTATAAGGGAAAAGGTATTAATTCATAAGAATAAAGTTGTAAAATTATAAGAAAAAAGTCAAAATTCTACAAAATGTTAGTAAGGACGCAAAGTTTAAGGTTATAAAACTTTTTTTTTAAAGTAAAAATTTTAAGACAAAAAAGTTGTAATAGTATGAGAAAAAAGCTCAAGCTTCAAAATAATAAAGTGGTAAAATTATTATTTAAAAAAAGGAAACAATTTAGGACAAAAAAGTCATAAAAATATGAGAAAAAAGTTTAAATTTTGCAAGAATAATGTGGTCACATAATAAGAAAAAAATTAATAATTCGACAAGAATAAAGAGGTAAAATAGAAGAGAAAAGTAAGTTTACCAAGAGTAAGGTTCTACAGTAAATTATAAAAAAAGTAAAAATTTTGCAAGAGTAAATAATAAAATTAAAAAAATAATAAATACATGTAAGATCATATATACAATCTTGTACAAAATGATTTTTTTTATCTGTTCCCGATTCCCATTATTCAGATTAAAGAAATACTCAGAAATGCAATTTTAGGCTTAATTTGTTTTCTATATTTCCCAAGAACATGTTAAAACACAATTTTCATCGAGGTGGGTTTTTAAAGACCAAATGTTATGGAATGCCATCATCTTCACCTTAATGATTTCCTTCATTCGCCTTTCTTTATGAACACTTTCAGTATGTAGGAAAGGACCATAAACTTTTTTTTAGACTTTAACAAGGCCATGTTCATTCTAGCTGCAAACTTTCTGGCCATCGACAGTCTGCAGTCGTCTGATGCTTCTCGTTAGGATGCAACATACATTTTCAATTTTCCATCGATCTGGACTGGAGGCGAGCCAGTCAAGCACTGTGCTCCATGTCTGAGGTCTGTGTCTATAAAATGTTTATGCAAGTCATGCAGACTGTGGTCAGACTTTCTCTAGCTCAAAAAAGAGAAAAAAAAACTTGACTTCCAAACATAAAAGATGGAGTGGGCTATTCTTTATACATAGACTGTCACAGCCTTTGTAAGGTCTGGAGGTAGAGTGGGAAGTGCGGAGAGACCAGAGTTAACAGTCTGAGAGTTTTTATAAGGCTAAAGCAGGTCTGGTATGTTTTCCAACATACCCTGCTCTGGCATGTTCTAATTGGCTGGACACACATGAAGTCGTGAGTAGGGCTTGGATATCTGGAAATCACTCAATGTGGCCACATCCAGGCCTGGAGTTGCCCATTCCTTCGCTCAGTCAATACGCAGTATAGGTTAAGGAGGTTAGTGTAGTGAAACCTCCAGGCCACCAGAGGGAAACAAAGAAAAGTGGGGAAAAAAAAAAATCGAAGCACTAAGATTTGTTGGGGCCTTCTTTTGAAACTTCCACAACTTGAAACAATCCCTCAAATTAAACTGAGATGATAACGTCTTTCCAATAGTTGTGGGATATAGGTGCACAAAAACTTTCAGTACCCTTTTAAAAAAAGGCAATCCAATAAAAGGATTACTTTAAATCATGGGGGAAAGCAATTATAGCTGGGCTGTTTACAGTCAATGAATGAAAATATACTTTAAAGGAGCTAGTCCATAGCATTGGCCTTGGACATTCACCATCTTCCTTGTTTTCTGGCTCTTCCTGGCTCCACCCATTACTGATTTCCTGGATCAGGTGATTCAGTGTTTTAATTCACAAGATAATTTGCAACATTTAGTACAGGATTTCACAGGAGCAGACAAGAGTGTTGGGAACCAGTAATGTAGGACCCATAATGTAGCAGACAAGGTTTGTGGCAGAGACTTAGTTGCTTAATAAATAAAAATTAACTGTAAAAACAGGAAAAATAAAAAAGGGGTGATGACACAGATGACGTGTTGAACTGAGAACCATAAATGTAAATATTGTAAGTATGACCATCTAAAATGAAGACAGCTGTGAATAAAGAACCAGGAAAGACTGGGGGGGAATAGACAGAAAAAAGAATGTTACAAAAACCAAGAAAGCATGGCCACAATACAAACAACAACAAAAGAAACAATTCTCACAGTTCCCCCCCAAAAAAGGGCAGATCCCAGATGCCTCAACAGTTAACAGTTGGGAGGAGGAGACCAGGAGGAGCATCGGAACAGAAGACAAACAAGGAGACAGTTTGTATTATTTAAAGCTAAACAGGGTTGAGAGGTAACATAATGACAGTCCCAACAACCCCCCTTAGAGATAAAAAAAAAAAAAAAAGAGGAGCCACTCCGGTAACCCTAATTAAGTAAAGGGAACGAAACAAGGGGGTAACCACCTTTCAGTACAAGGACCACCAGAGTGAGGCAACAAAGTTAAAGGGGTGGTTGGCGCTGGGGTGGGACTGTCAACCCTCACTGTCGACTAGTAACATGAAGAGGTGCAACCTGGGTAATTCTTCCAAAGGACAAGGAACATAAATCATTGGAGAACTGTTGACCATATTTGGAGAGAAAAAAAAAAAAAGATGCAGTCCTAATGCCCCTCCTCAGGAACCAGACATAAGAAGAGGAGTTACCTCATTGGTCTGTAAGGAGGAGCAGAACCAGCAACTATCCTTGTTGACAGGGAACATACGTTGGAGCAACCCTGGTGACCCATCTCAAGGACAGCGACCATGAATCACTGGTGGGGGTCAGGCTACCATCCCTGGGGAGAGAGAACACAAAGCTAGTCTCCTAAGGAACTTTACTAGATACAAGAAGAGTTGTAGCCCCAGTGACCCTTCTCAAGGACAACTGGCAACAATCTCTTAGACGAGGGAAAACAAAGAGGACCAGTCCAAGTTACCCTCCAAAAAAAACTAGAGCAGGGGGTGTCCAATCACAGGCCTCAAGGGCCAGTACATACGCTAGTAAAGGGTAGTGACAATACAGTGCAGAGTATTCAAGAACCTACATTTAACGCATTCTGGAACGAGAGAAAAATGGGCTTCATTCACATTTCTTGCACAAAGTTTAGCGCCTGTCATGGACGCTCCTCCTATGTCACATCCGTCCTTTCATCTGCCACCATCTATTCTATCTCTTCCCTTTTCCACTCAGGAAAAACAATGTAGACCCAACTCTAAAATGTTGGAAATACATTTCAAACACAACGGTGGAAAGTCCTGATTGATCTTTTTCAAGTTGGTGCTTTGATGTTTTGCCTTTCATGAGCCACAAATTAAAGCTATACTTTTAGAGAAGCCGCCATGAAAACTTGGAAGTTTGAGAAAATAAACTTTATTAACTTTTCATTTTATCTTTGACATAAAACATTAAAATTAAATTGTTGCAAAAATTGTTTATTTTTAATAAAAAAAACACTGTGTACCTGTCCAATTTGTTCTGTTTTTTAAGTTTTCCAGTTGGTGGTCTGTATTTCCTGTTTTTTTCAATTCATTTACACATTTAAACATTGCCATGTCTATCTTTTTGCTGTTCTGCAGCATATTGTTGTCTAAAATCTGGCCTTTACCCAGCAGGCCACACTGAAAGCAATTACCCTTTTGGTACAAAGGCAAACTACAAATGAAACTTTTTCGATGCATTTTGGAAAATTGAACAAGTTCTCTTGCAATAGTGCTTGTCAAATTAAACACAAGAAAAGCAAAGACACGCTCTGTTTGTGGCATGGCAGGTGAAACGTGCGTGTCTCTTTTACTTTCGGGGTGTTTTGCCATGGGTTTACCGCCGCAGACAATGGTACACGCGGTCTGACATCCAGTAGCAGCAGATGCAGGTGCAGTCAAACAGGTGTACCAGCCTTATTTGATCACTGAAGCAGCACTTGCTGTCATGAGGTAATTACACATGCCACAAACTGACTTTGTTATGCATGCATCTGAGTAAGCCTGACTCAGTAACAATTAAGTCGGTGACAGAGGTAGGGGATTGGGTTTGGAGAAGAGCACGTTGAAGAACTGTCGGCGAGCTCAGATACCGACATTTAACACACACTCCTGTACATTGTGGAAGACTTTTCCAAAGGTCTGCAAGTGTCCGCACATCAGGGGGAAATGGGCTGGGTTCCATATACAGCATCCTTGCAAAGTGTGCAGCTTTTTGAGCTGCATGCTGCTTACCAAGCTGTTTACGGTGGCAGCAGCAAGCAAGGGTGAAGATCGGATGGAGGACCAGAAATAAAAATATCACTTAGTCTTGGGATCTTGTTTAGTTTGGATGTACAGCCCACTAAATTATATAAATACATATATTATGAGGAAGGTATGATTGACTTTACATAACATAAATATAGTGGCTGGTGCAAAAGTAAAGCGGTTGATCTCTAATAGGAAGATTGCAAGTTCAGTTCCCGCTCTGTGTCCTTGGACAAGACACTGAGTCCCACATTGTTCCTGGTGGTTATAAGTTGG
>NC_050534.1:8848842-8860751 GCF_002922805.2 Oryzias melastigma | reverse complement strand
TTTTAGTTTAATATAGAATAACCAAACTGGAGCCAAGACAAAGATAACTGCGCAACCACTATGTGGCTAACTATGCATGTGCATCATTCTCCATTCACTCTAATGTAAAAAAACAAAACAAAACCGAGAGGAAGAATACTTTGATTCTAAGCTTTCATTTTACCACTGAGGTTAAATTATTTTATAAAACACATTCTCACCCCAAACTCGGCACCTATTGACTTTTGGTTTATGCCCCCTCCGCGTCACATTTTGGGTGTCCCCAACTCGTTTTTTGGCATGGTGGCTCTTTGTAAAATCAAGGGTCCGCAACTCTCAGGATGCAGTACCGGATGCGGTACTGGAAACGGACTGATCCTCGGGACACGTTCAGTACCAGTACCCTAACCTGGTACCGGTTCACGTCTGAAACTGCGTCTGGTTCGCACCTGGTACCATGTCTGGGACTGGTTCAGGTCAAGTACTGCATCTGGTACCAAGTCCTATGTCGGTTCGGGTGCTTGTACGAGGTTTAGGTAGCGATGCACTTCGCGTCCCGGTACTGGACCGGTTCCAGTTTGCAGACTCGTGATTTAACAGTAACAGGCAGCACATCAAAGAAATGATAAGTTAGGGACACCCAAAACATCAATGGTGACGAGGAGGGGTCCTTAACCAAACGTCAATCTGTGTTGCTGTATAAGGAACATTTAAAAGCCTGAACTTTTTCAAAAAGGACAGCACACCTTATAATCTGATGGTCCTTATGGTGTTGAAGCGATTCTGAGAGGTACTTAGCACTCTATCAAAATGTCAGTCTGTTTTTTATGAGTTACAAACAAGGTTGAGTGTTTTTTAAAATACGCTAATGCGGCTAACATCTAGTGGTGTCAGATTGTATGTTTTTTTATGTGTTACTAACAAGATTGGAAGTTATTGTAAATATGCTAAAGTGGTTAATTTGTAGCAGTGTTGTATGTGTGTTTTTAATGGCACTTAAGGTTGGGAGTTCATGTAGTCACAGTAACATTTGTTTTTATGTGTTGGGAGTGAGATGTATTGTGTATATGCTAAAGTGGCTAACATGTAGCATGTTACAAACAAGCTCCAGAGTTACTGTGAATGAAGTTAACTGACTGATGGACTGACCTCTGACTCTTGTCTCACTTATTGCACTTTATAGTTCAAAAATAGACCATTTATTGATTATATATCTCATAATCCATTGTGCCTTAAAGTGCGGAAAATACCATAATTCTACTCGGGATTAAATTTGCACTTAATTGACGGAGTAGTCACCTGGTTGCTGTCCAACTACTGTCAGGGTTGCTTGAGCAACACAACTTCCCAGTCTCTGAAAGTCCAGGGAGGTTTGGTGACATCACGTCCTATCATGATGGCGAGAACCATGGAACTAAAGAAACTACTTCAAGTTTCCAGAGTGAGATTGCAGAAAATGTCCACAATCTTCAAAAAATTGTTGGGTTTTCTTAATATTTTTTGTGCTACTTTTATAAAACTTAGTTCCAAAAGGGCTGACAGAGTTTTTTAGGTTGGATCAATAACATAAAATTGTTAATTTTTGCTCAAGAGACCAGTGCAGTGATCCTGAATAATAAGGCATTAAAAACTTGCATGGGTAGGAGAGTACTATGCAAATTTTGCAACTTTATTTTTTTACCTTTTATTTGAGACATTGATGTTCTTACTTACTAACTGTTGCTTCAGTATTTTGCACATTGAATGTAAATTAAAAGAAACGTGGTCGTACATGCTTCAACAGAAATGTTTTGTTTATCTCAGTGAGCACATTAAACCTGTTTTTTTATTTCTTTTTTGAGCTGGTTTGTATTATGGTTTCAGGATAAACACTTGTCTTGCAGATTTAGAAATTTCACACCCTGTTGATTCGTATTTGTCTTGTTTTTCTGTTGATTAATCTTTCATCAACTGACTGTAAATTTCTCAAGGCAGGTTCAAACGGCTATAATCAACCTGTCACACGTTCTGTGTTCATGCATCCGAAACACACTTCACATCTGAAGCATAAACAAGAAAAATGGATGGAGCTTTTATTAAACAAAAGATAACATGGATGTTAAAGAAATCTTTTGTGGGAAAGAAGTTTAATAAAGTCAATTTAAACCTTTTACTAGTTTCACACAAAAATAGGAAACCGTTGAAAGAAGGAGGTGATTATTGAATGTCTGCTGATGCATCTACTTGACAAATTATAGCAAACTCTTAACTAATCCTAATATTATACCATGATACAGTCATATAAACCGATTTAAATTTACTGTATTTATTGGAGTATGAGGCATACTTAAAATCAGTTTATTTTGTTAAAAACAACATGTACTCTGAGGCTCCTTATGTATGAATTCTATTTTCTGTGGAGTTTTGCCAAAAAATCTGTACAAATAATTTAGTCTGACTTTGGTTATTTACAAAGCGGATTAAATGTCGGTGAATGATAGAAATTGTAAACAGGAATTTGTTGGAGTTATCTGTACTGTTCATTAATATAAGGAGGGTAAAAAGGAGAGTACTGCTCTGTGTTTTATGTGTTGCAACTGAACAATGTTAAATTAATATTCGCTAGCAGTCCTATATTTGAGTTTTGCAGACACAGTAAAACCAGAGGCGACCTTACCTTTCAATCTGTCACTCTTCTAGTTGATCTAATTTAGTCTTTTACTGTGACCTTATCTCTGTTCAGTCTATGTTATGATCTTGGTCATTTGTAGCAATTTTATTTGATTTTTATTTGATAAAGGTGTTCGAGAAATCAACAGTTACTTAACTTGAATCTCATTGGATGATGGTAGAAGGTGCTCTAGAAATGAATAGATTAAATGTAATGAGTTATTGTTTGCTGGAAAAACCTTCCATCAATTCCTCTGACCAATCAGGGTTCTCTTGGTCCCTTTTGTGCATTCTGGTGAGTGCTGTCACACCACATTATGTGGTATGGCTACTTATGAGTTTTACTTAATGTCTCCTAGTATCCAGTGCGTGTTGTAGTCCAAAAAAAATCTAAGTGCACAATATGTGCTGCATCGAAGCCTTTTTTATTTTAGTCTAACGGGCAGAACTGACAATGCATCTGTCACTAGGAAATATTTAGCAGCCCTTCAAATTACAACGATAAGGCATTGATGTCAAGACTAATTTGGATATGAGGGTCCATAGTATCCTCTTGGAATTTCAACCAGCCTACAAACTTTGCAGTGACTCAACATTGGCCACCCTCATCACAGCCGAGTGCGCCTTTGAAAGAGAGCCCTCGGGTGAATTGGCCCTGACATTCGACAAGTTAACAAAGCACCTTAATGGACAGTAGAACTCAAAAGCCCTCCCATTGTGTTCCCTCCGCATTCTGCTTAGCCTAATTGGGAACGCTGGGGTCTGTAAAGGCTTGAGCCGACTTGGCTTCAGAGACCCGCAGGTGAGGACGGAGATGAAAGGGGAAGACGGGCCACTCAAGCATTGTGCTACAGGAGGTTGATGTACCGCAGCCCGACGATGGTGAAGGAAAAGCGACGAGGCAGAAAGACACACAAACAAAGCAGGAACAGCGAGAAACTGAGGACAAAAGAAAAGCCACAAGCAGGACGAGCTTTTAGGGTTCAGATGGAACTGAAAAGATGAAGGGAGGAGGACTTCCTTTTTAGTCTGGGCTTATTTGTCCTGGAGTCGCAGGATCTAAAGACACGGGCGCCCTAACAAGCGAGAAATACTTCCTCGTCATCATGGCTGCATTGGCACATCCATTAGCATGTTTGGTTACGAGGCGAGGCCTGATCTGCAAGCAGAGCAAGAGCTAGACTCGTCATTAATCCTTCAAGTTGTCAGGTACCACATGGTATGTAGCACCTCTCTGACGAAGGATTTTTATAGTCTTGATTCAAACAAATTATATAATTGCAGAATTCTCCTGCTGAGAAAAAAGGCTACTGTGTACCAAAGATTACAGCTTTAAGTAAAAATCTTAATGAAACAAACTAAATGAGACAGTTTTTTAAACAACTAAAGAAAACATAACTTATCTTTGCAAAGATTTCAGAATTCTTCTTTTGTTTTTGCTTTTTTTTTGTCCTAAAAACTAACAGGTAGGAACAGATATGAGTATTATTGTGCATTTTTATTGTACTTGTTTTCAAAGTGAGGCCACGTCCAATGAAAATCTACAAAAACTCATGCATATGCGCATTTTGGGCTTCAAAACTCACGTTCACTGATCGCTTTCCAAGTTTTTAAGTCTGTTTGTGGGCTCCACGCATAAAAATGAACTCACATTGAGACTTGAACCAATTGAACTTTGACCAATTAGGGACTCATATTTGGTAGGGTTGGTTGAGGTATCGGACCAGTACCGATACGGGGCCTGGAGGTTGAGGACCCCTGATGTAATGGGAACAGCCAGCATGTCAGAAAATGACGAGTTGGGGACACCTAAGCAGTGATGCATTGGGTGTCCAAACCATACGATCAGATTTGATGATTTCGGAGTGAGAAAGTGTTGGTCTTTTTTGACCCAAAACGTCATTTTTTTACATGAAGGGTTTCTTAGCCATGCGTCAAAATGTGACCACTTGGGAACGAGAATGTGTTGGAGTGACAGTTACACATAAACCACCAGGTAACCTTTTTTTTTTTTTTTTTTAAATCAAGTGTGTTAAGTTAAATCAATGCATTTGTCAGAATTATCAAAGTACCTCCACAATTCTATGGGCCTAATGATTGCTGATTGCCTGAACAAAATCAGATGCTTTTAAAGTTCACACAGTTGTCTGCTTACATCTTATTGTGAACAAAAGGAAATATTTTTTTATTTATTCTAAGTCATTATTTATTCATGAATTACCTCAGTGAGGGCTAACCGGTGTGTGTCTATGTGTGTGTGGCCCAGTCCCAGCTCATTTGCTTATACCCCCGCACGTATGCTGGCGACGATGCCCTTATAGATTACATGCAGAGTGCAATCTGTGCTCAGCAGACTTGCCCCTCAGAGGGCGGATTATGGGATAAACATAGTGGCAGGCTCCTGTCATATATACACACACACTCTGTGTAGGTACTTCTGCTGGGTACTATAGGACACTCGCAAGGTGGTGATCTGTTGAGAGGGAGAACACTGACGCTCATTTATCTGCAACTGCACATGTGCTGACTGCTTGATTAGTTGGTTGTTTACAATATTTACCGCCCACAGGGTTGTTGAAGAGAGTAAACAGCAGACATTATTTCAATATTTGCCGTTTTCTCACATATTAACTTTTTTTTTCTAGAGCTCAGAGACAAATACATTTATTTGTTTTAAGGAACTTGTATTGATGTTTGCTTTGTGGTTAGAGACATGACCCTCTGGTTAAAGACTGGATGGTTCAACTCTCAGCACCGGCAGGGTTTCATCACTCTTATTACCCCATTGTAGTGCCCTTAACCCCAACTCCAAGCACCGTGGACACAGGAACAGGTGTGAATGTGAAACCAGGTATTCGTGAAAAGGCGAGTTAACTCCCAACAGATCTCCCCTGTATGACTAACGCCAACAAAGGCAATGAAGCACAAGTTAAATATCAAACCTTACAGTCCAGTAGATTTCGATTAGTTGTTTTTTGTACAAAAGTTGTGATATTTGTTGGTTTGTGGGGATGGGATGACATGTGTCTACAGAGCTCCTTAGGCACCAACAGGTATAAAAAACATCTGTAACAATTTATAATAACTACACATTATGAAGCATTAGTTAAGCATGAGTTAACACTTAATTAATCAATTATAAAGCCTTACTCCTTCTTTGTTAAGCATTAGGAAGTAGATTATATGTGTTGTTATTGACACTTAATTCATGATTAAAAAGGATTACTATAACGTGTTTATTAATGGCATGTTATGGCTTTATTTATTACCAATTGAACGTTAAAATTAAGTATTGCATGACTTACAGACCAGTTATGTAGAAGTGGTTTAAAGTGTTAGTAAATTAATTCATAAACCTTTCAAGTGTTTATTATACATCCACATTTTTAGACATGTACTGTTAATTCATTATTTTAAATTCATATTCCTGTTGTAACTCATGATTAATTCATGTAGTTATAAAATATTCAGTACTTGTTAATGAACTGTTTTTGTGACCATTCTAAAGTGGGGACTTTTTATGCTTTATAAAGTCTTTAAATGTGAGATATGAGGCCTTTGTTACCTGCTCCAAAAGGAAAAGGGGAAAACAGAGGGACGTGTGCACAGATTACCTAAGCATGTTCTTTGTTTTGTAAAAATCTCCGCGATACCTCTGTTAAGACTGTCGACTCCCATGGCCTAGACCTGGTAGGAGTCCAGTCACCATGTTGTCAAGTATTGTATTAAGGACTTGATAAAGAAGTATTTTTTGATCAGCACACTTTGACTGTATAAATATTCCGCTCTTCATCCGTACCAAACTCAACTGAGGTTCATCTGTGCGCGCACAGACAACAAATACAAGAACACAATGTAATAGTTTGAGTGTATGCATTGCATTACTGAGAGAATGGTTAACTATTTTGTGCATTTCCCCAAATTTACACATATCTCTGTTGCGCTCTGTGTGGTTTGTCCTGCCACCCCTGTGTCGAGGATTCTCTTCTGCTGTCTTTGCTCATCCAAAACTTAAGCAGTCAGATCCCATACCCCTTCCTTCCTCACTGAGATGCAACAGAGACGCACCACAGATGGATCAGTGGAAATCAGCCTTATGGATTGATAAACTGAAAGTGCAGATTGGTAATCTGTCCGCAAAGGAATTTCTTCAACTTTTTATTTTGTTAACCTCCAACGCCTCCGAATTCCTGTTGTTCGATTTGTTTCTGAGGTTTTCTCAACTCTAGATGAACAGTGGCTCCGCTGCCCAGAGATCGGCAACCCTACTAGTTCTGCCTGATGTTGGGCATCAGAGCTTGCTATGCTGTCCACCACACGACTGGCTAGCATAGCGAGCTAGCACACTGAGTGTCCTCTTAAGCCAATGTGGGGAAACACAGGTGGGGCCACCAAGGAGACCGCGGACAAACCCATTCGGGGTCCACATTTTCTGCCCACTTTTAAACCCTGTGGGGTCCACTTGGCCTTGCTGGCTGGGCAAAAGCGGTGTTCACCATGGATGGGCCACCAGTCCATCGCAGTGCCGAAAAATACAATTGTTTTCTTAACCCTTTCACACCGGAGATGTCACCAGCAACAAAATTCTTTGACATACTCTAACTTATTGACTATTAACACGAACAACATGAATCAGCCAGTTAAGATGCAGAGAAAAGCGGCTCTTCATATCAACTTCCCACTGATATGCAACACATTATTAATCCAAAGTGTTGCATAATGGCATGAAACTGCTTTTCTATATTTTAGAATCCCCTGAAAATACGTTAATTGCATAAATGGTCAAAGAGTTGTAATAGTCATAGAATTTAAACACTAAAACTGAAACTCCGATGTAAAAAAGTTAAAGGAAATCATTATTTTTACTGTTCCACTAGCATTGTACTTTCAAGTTTTATTCTACTTTACCAATAAGTTGTTTTGGGCTCATTATGGTGTCGGTCCTAAAGCATGACCGTAACACACTATGACCCATTTAACTTCCGACTACTGTTTTTTTAAAAATTATATTATATATATACATACATACTATATATATATATATATATATATATATATATATATATATAATATGTATATAATATTATATTATAGTTATTATTATATTTAAATAAAAATTAGGAAACATATGCTTTCCCACTTTTTTATCTTTGGAGCTGAGGTTTTGACGTGTGGACGTATGAAGATGATACATGCGACACGCACATTGAACCGCGCTCCTCGTCTGGCGGCCGCCCTTCTGATTAATGGCGTTCTCACACATCCTGAGATAAACTTGGAGGCGTGTGTCGTCTCATATACGTCTGCCCCACATGAGCTCACGCCGTTTGCCGTGTACACATGGGGAGGCATGCTCCTCTGCTTCCACCGCTGATCTCAAGGACATTCAGTCAACATTTACTGGGGCTTTGATGGCTTTACAGCCTCGGTTATTACCGCCTCCTTCCCTCCGCCTCCTTCCCTCCGCCGCCCGCTTCTTCTCCTCCCTGTGTCATCAGCCGGACTCAGTCTTTTGTATTGTGGTGTAATTAAGCACACAACAGGGAGTGGCTCAGCATCCGACTTTTGGCGCTGATTAGGAAGAGCAGGCTTCCCGCTTCACGCCAAAACCATCTGGTACTTGTTTCTAATTTGGGAAATTATTTTGAAGGGGACAAAAAAACATTAAAAATATTACCTGGTTTTCACTGCCTTATGAGTAATTTATTTTAAGGCTACTTTCTAGGCAACAACAAATGAGCAAACACAGTCTGTAATTTATTTAATCAAACAAAAACAGACAGTGCTGCTTTATTTATTTACATTTCCCTGTAGCTTCAATAGAATGTGGTTGTGCCTCATTAGGATTTAATGGTGTTTTTTTTTTTTTGGCCGTATTGTCAACACGTGATGCACACTTGTGTAGTGATGTGAATTTTGAATACTGAAGTCCAAAATGTGCATTTATATGGGTTTACATAGACTTTTAATTGGAATTTGTTGCTTAAATGTGGGTTGCTAACATCGCATCACTGGTAAAATCAGCTTTTTATACCCTCAGAAGGTTGAAACTGATGCCACTTTGCTATCTGATTTTTGACTTTCTGATTTTAAGACTACAGTCACATATCTCAAAATGCTACCATGCTACGACGTATACAAATTTTCTTTGGCCAAATTCGGCTACAAATCAATTATAATATATTTTACAGCTACCAGATGATATTTCTATAAAAGTTGACATCGGTCAGTGACTGCCCGGGCACATTTTGAGGTTGTGTGGTGGCAGTCGAATGACAGGAAACCGGGCGATTGCTGGACGACCACAGGCCGGATCACCGACTGACTGAACGATGTGTAAATCCTCATTTCCAAAGAGCGGTACAGTACGGGAGGAGTAGTACAAGACGGACCAGTTAACTCTGCCTAGCTTTTCCACCCAGTTAAGCCTCATTTGACCGGTTTGTTTTCACGGCGCATACATGGTGTAGACCGCCAACGTGTCATTGTAGTGTGACGACTAGAAAAGCGACGACAATGGAGGTCATCCAGCAGCTCGTCTTTTTATTGCTTTACTTTTTGTACATTGCGTATAATATAAATTTAATGTTGTCTGGCACAAGATTCCTGGGGAATAGTAAGAAGACCACCATAAAGAGGAAAACGGAAACGCTAGCTTAGCGCGATACAGGTGCTTTCTAATGTCGTCATCACTTTCTGCCAATCAATGGGTGGATACAGCAACTCTTCCCCAACCGTCCCGTTCTGTTTTTCTATGAACCTAGAACTGATGAGGGCCCTCAAGAGGTATGGGTCAGAACTGTTTAATGGGTCCATTTAACAATGGCCGTCCATGTAAAGTGCCATCAGGCGCCTAGTAATCTGGGGTAGATAAAAAGTGTGCCGTTCCAACACCTGATTGCCACTGTCTACGTTCATGACCACACCAACGATTTTCAAAAAAAAAGTGTGCATCATCATGAAATCTTGAAGATTCTGCAGATTATTCCCCATCGCACAGTGACGGTGGTATTTGTGACCGTAGCCTAAGTAAGGCACGCTGTGCAAAGTGACACAGACCATCATGTGTAAAACAAAATGAAGTGTGTCTATTGCGTTGAATGGCCGCTTGGTTTGTACGTGGGGTGCTGAAACTGACTTAAAAACTTGTGTGAACGCAAGTTTCAAACACAGATTGCAGAAACGTGCATTTATGTGTTTCATTGAAAGTGGTCACTTAAAGGCACGTTGCCAAGGATGGAGTGTACCCAGCATTATAGTCCAATAAGTTTTAAAGGATCGAACAACCACTAAAATAAAACAAAAATTTTGATCAGCAACAATGTATAATCATAATTATAGCTTACTGCATTAGTAACTTTCCTGATTAACACGAGGGAGAAATTAAGATGGCATTAAAATTCTGTGGCCAATGATGCAACGCTGTCATGGCAAAAACATGAAAATAAGAATGTCTTTTCAACAGTTTAATGATTTCTTTGGACATGTCTAAAATTTCTGTCAGCATCACTTTTCGCTTTTCTGAGAGTCTGTGGCGAAAAGCTTTCAACTTCTCCAGTAGATGCCAGTGTTTACTGTTGATGCTATAGTGGGATGTTACCGTGGTAACATGAAAGTAGAGGTTTTAGACCTCTGTAGTAAAAGCAAAATTCCATTGTTATGGCACGGATGGCTCGAAAAAACTAAATAAAAACTCTAGCTACTAATTTGTTTGTTTGGCAAATGAGTTGAGACTGAAACCCTCACATGACGCTAGTAGTATTAGTTGTGCTTATACTTCTTCATAAATTAAAATATTCACATTTTAGCCATTTTTATCAATTTGCCACCAGAACATGTGTTTTTCCCCTGTGTGCAAGTTCATCCTCTAGATAAATCTTTTTTTTCTCTTGGCAGTCAAGACTTGGTGTCTTAGATTGGAACTAGGGCTATGACGAGTATCTGAGTGATATTTGCGATCTGCTCATGAAAATTCAAGTGGGAGCAACATGACATGTAATACTGACAATTTGGGATCTTTATAAATATAGTAGAATGTAGGAAGTGCCAGTTTCTCTGTAAAGCCCCGTGACGTACTGGCAACCTCTCCAAGGTGTACCTCACCTTTTGCCCAACAGTAGCTGGGATAGGCTCCAGCAACCCTGTGACTCTGAAAAGCAAGGAAAAACCTGATCAATAGCTAAAAAAGAAACTGCTTGTATTCTCACCAAAGTAATTATTTTGACAAACTACCACCTTTTTCTTATAGAAAAATAAAACTTCATTGTTTGAAGTTTCCAACCCAACTAATAGTGAGAAAGAGAGCAGTTTAACATTTTATTAGACTTCTTTTTTGCATTTACTGTATCCAAATAAAATCTAATTGGAGGAAAACATTTATACAATCCACATTTGTGTATTTCTTTGTTTGTTACGGACACACCAAAATTCTATGACATGTCAAAATGGAAGGCAATTTTTGTAAAGCAACCTTGCCGTTGGCTAGAATCCAGATTCTTCTAAACCAGTGTTGGCCAATGTGGGGGTTAGCTCTCATCTGAACCTGTGACCCCACCATATGAGTACCCCTTATTGGTGGCAAAGGCGGAGAGAGGAAGATGGGTAAAAAAAAATTGGTTTTAACCTTGTGTGAATGCTTCTTTCCCCTCTCGGCGTGATATTGAAAAGATGCTCTAGGCTTTCCCCAGCAAAGTGCCAAGCAGAGAGGCCCCTGGGAAATATTTTATTCAGGCGATGCCAAATTTCGTACTCTCCTCACACATATGCAAACGGAATCTTTGCCCTATATTTTAGCTGCAGCGTGTGCTTTCATATTCAGGAGGCTGATAGTAATCCAGTAGGGTAAAACTTTTGGAAATGCATGCTGAATGTTAGCATAAGTGTTTCAGCTCTCTCCTCGTTTGCTGGTTGTACACAGGGGCCCGTAATTATGTTGCCAACACTGGCGCCGCGTTGGCATTTCAACCTCGTTAGCTGTGCACAAGCGTTTGGAGACACCTCTGCTTCCTGGAAGTCACACAAACAAAGGTGCTAAGTAAGGTTAATGAATTTGAAGTCCCCGGCTAAAATTGGGGACCTGGAAGATGTTTCTTCGGCTTATTTGCATCTCAGGTTATGTGTCTCATCCGTGCTGTTTTGCATTTATTTGCTCTGAGGCTAATAACTGCAAAAGTGAAGGATGATTTTTAGGAGAAAGCACTTGTTTGCGCCCAATGCCAGTAAAAATTGTTATATAAATTGTGGTGGAATATTTGTTGATCCGATGAAATGAAGAAATGTCA
>NC_050534.1:8839279-8848760 GCF_002922805.2 Oryzias melastigma | reverse complement strand
AATTTGAAGTCCCCGGCTAAAATTGGGGACCTGGAAGATGTTTCTTCAGCTTATTTGGATCTCAGGTTATGTGTCTCATCCATGCTGTTTTGCATTTATTTGCTCTGAGGCTAATAACTGCAAAAGTGAGGGATGATGTTTAGGAGAAAGCACTTGTTTGCGCCCAATGCCAGTAAAAAATTGTTATATAAATAGAGTAAAAGAATAAGGGTTTTAAATTATGAATATTACACAAAAGAATTGCAACTATATCAGTAGTCGCTGTATGCTGTATAAGTATATGGCCTTCTGTATATGGAGTTATAACTTTGCAGAACAATACAGTACTAATGAATATACTTAAGTTAGTTCAGATTTTTCTATTTACATTTTTTATAGCCCTGTGAATTTGTAAATCCATAAAAGATACACTTTTGACTGTTCAATTTTAAATGTTATTAAACCGATAAATGTTAACACATCCATTTCAAATGCTTTCACTAGTTATATAATAATTTAACAAAGTTAAATGAAATAACTATTTTAGGCTGAGACCATTATTTGATCAAATTTCCCAATAATTTCATCATTTTTAAAATGACAAATGTACTATGGGTCAATTATTATGAACCTTATTATTTTATCTCATATTTAACTCGTTAACGACTAGTGACTGTGAAATCTTTACCTCTGGAAAAGCCTTTAGCATGAATCACAACTGCCCTTGCGGGTGGATTCGGGTTGTCTGCGGATAAAAACAGGATAAACCTGGCGAGGTACATCTGTGGCCCACAGGAATTAGCAAAGTTGTAGACTTTTCTATTTTTTGAACCCATAGTGCGAAAACGTTCATGAACATTTTCCTCTACATGCACGAATAGGTCGTAGCAATCACCTTTACACACACAAAGGTAAAGTAAAGCCTTGTTTCCACCAAGCGGTCCAAGGAGTGGTTCAGTACGGACCAGATAATTCTGGTGAGCATTTCTACTGAGCAGTTTATTTTCATGGCGCATGCATGGTATAGTGTGTCATTTCGTTATTCTAGTGCAACAACTTGAAAAGCAACATCAATGGAGGTCATCCATCAGCTCGTCTTTTTCTTGCTCTACTTTTAGTACGTCATGTATGGCAGAAATTTAAAATTTTTTCAAAGAAGATTTGGGGCGGCTAAGAAGAATATCGCAGTTGGAAACATTAGCTCAATTAAACGCTATATTGGTGCTTTCTGATATCGTCATCACTTTCTGCCAATTAATGGGTAGCAGCAGCGGCTCCGCCTCAACCATTCCATTCTACTTTTCAATGGACCTACAACCAATGGGGTCCCCCAAAAGGTACTATTCTGTACTGTTTAGTGGCCCCCAAATCCTGCAAACTATTCAAGGGGCCTAGAATGGATTAGTACTCACACTTTACTAGCGAGAAGAATGCGGCTTAATGGCACTTTAACACTGTCACCCATATGCCACGAGTGTCTCCTTCTTCCACACGATGCACTTCATAGACAACAATTGTACGTTCAGTTTTGAGGAAACTGCAGGACATACATGTGATCCACTTAAGATGCACCTTGATCTGCTCAGTCATCTTTATGTCCATCCATGGACCCAGAATAACCAAAAAAAACAGAAGAACCCATACAGCCCAGCTGTTGTACGAGTGCATGTTACTATGCTTTTTCTTGTGTGGTTAAATTCTGTACGAAGTGTTGCTGGAGGACCCAAACACAGGAGACTTGGCTCGGTTGAAGAAACTAAAGACATTTAATAAATAAACTGAAACATGACAAAAACCAATGGAAAACCAAAACAGTAACAGACTGAAGAAATGACCTGATAAGGATGAACTTAAAACCCAACACATTCACTCCCAAGTCGTTACATATTGACGTTCGGTTAAGGTCCTTTCCACGTCACTTTTTGACGTTTTGGGTGTCTCCAACTTGTCAGTTTTGACATGCTGGCTGTTTGTAAAATCAAGGGTCCCCAACCCTTGCAATGCGGTACTGGATGTGCACTGGTCCTCGGGACGCGTCCAGTACACCAACCTAGTACAAGTACCCTAACCTTAACCCGGTGCTGGGTCATGTACAGTTTGCGCCCGTAACTGTGTCTGGTACCGGTTCAGGTCCAGTACTGCATCTGGTTCGGTGTCGGGTTAGGGTACCATTACCGGGTTTGGGTACCAGTGCTGGACCTGTTCTGGTTTGTGGCTCAAAGGTTGGGGACCCTTGAGTTTACAAACAGCCAGTAGGTCAAAAACTGACAAATTGAGGACATCCAAAATGTCAAAAAGTGTCATGGAGGGTGCCTTAACCAAACGTCAATATGTGGCGACTTGGGAGTGAGAATATGTCGGAAAACCAGCCACTTACATAGGCTGGGGCAATGTACTGTAGACAGCTGAGGATCATGACAAACCTGAAACAAGTGTGACTGATAAGGGTAACTTAGACCATGACCAAATACAACAAAATCCAAACTAAACCACAAAATATTCATAAATACCTTCCAGGATTGCTTGTCCCGGTTTGTCCATTTTTGGTAAAGACATGGCTTAGTGATGGCCCATCTAAAATAAATAATCAAATCAGTTCATCACAAACTATTTAAGCTTTTGATATTTTTTCAGGTTACATTTAAAAAGATTGTTTCTTTACTGGTATGATTCTTCTTTCCCCAAAGGGAACAGAATGACTCGAAGATCTTCTATAAGCCGTGGTGAAGAAGTAGGACGGATGACCTCTGATGGGAAAATTGCAGGTTCAGTTTCTGCCTTGCCCATTCATCTGTTGAAGGGTCCTTGGGCAAGACACTGAACCCCACAGTATTTCTGATGGTTATAGGTTGGTGCTAGTGTTTAGCAAATGTGCAAATGTGTAAATGTGTGTGTACATAGGTGATTGTAAAGCGTCTTGAGCCTTTTGAGAAGGTAGAAGAGCGGTATAATAGTAAACCATTTGGTTCTGCCTGAAAATGTTTTTCATTTTTGTGTGTTTCATAAATTAGAGTCAAATATTTTGACTTATGACCATTACTCAACAAAAATACTGCATTTATTATAGCCTATGTCAATCTCTTCACATTGATTATGGCTTTTAAATACTTAGAGATTTGATGCAAAGACAAGGTCATGTTTGAGTTGCCAACGCCTACAAATTTACTAAAGCTTAGAAATGCAACCTTTTGGATCGACGAACACTCCACACTTAATACACAATTTGTTTTTCCTCATTTAATATTTTGCTAAAGGCAGAAAGTGATCAATGCTCCACCATATCACTTGGCTCCTGTTCAAAATCCAAGCCAAGTGATTAAGATGAGTTAGAGCGCAACATGAAAAGGTGCCAACAAGCTCAGCATGTAAACTTCAGGCGGGGGCCTTGTGAAAGCTTATTAAGAAAATACCATTGTGATGCCAGATGTTGGGTGGAAAAAAAATGGCTAATTTAAGATGAAAAATAGCTTGTTGGTTATTTCCAAGAAATGTGAAAAAACAGTTAAGAAAAACTGTCTGAGTTTATGTTCTTTGGGCAGGAGTTAAAGGAATATTGTTCAGATCAGCGTTGCCCTGGTCACCAATTCAATTTTTTTCGGAAGGACACAGAGATGTTCCTGGACCGGGAAAAAGATATTTTTGCCAAAAAGGTCTGCATCCACACAGTGATGTCTGGATGTCCACAGCTTTTCGTCACAAAAGTGACGATCTCTAGTCTAGTCTAAGTTAGCAGTAAGATATTCATACTTCTTCACCTCTTCATCTCAATAAGGGAGTAGATGTTTAGCATATTGAATTAAAACAAAGTTAACATATTTTTAAGCATCAAAACAGTATTAAATAAATAATGAAAGCATAGAATTTATTATTTTTTGTATTTAAATCAAAGCAGTGGTTAGGTATGTCAAAGTACTAGTCACTGACTTTGTAGAGGAGACCCAGGCCAATAACTTTTCTACCCTGAAGTAAAAACGACTCGATCTCTGAGGCACCACCTTTTACTCCTTGAAGGTGCCGGCTTTTCTATGACGTCAACCTACAGCCAACCCCGCCAGTGTGCCCGTATTTCACCCACGAAAACAAACATCCATATTTGTGCAAAGATAGATGTGCCAGGAAATAGTCTGCTCCCTTTCTCCAACTGTCATCCCAATATCACCTGTCTTCCTGCGCACTTCTTGGACACGTTTGGGATCCAATCCACCTTAAATGTTGTGCTGATTCCTCACCAGAATGTTCTTTGGCGTATGCCACCGTGTGAAGTTTAAACGCTAAACCAAATGAGCATTTTTTGGCTTTTGCCACACTGGCTAAGAATACTGACAAGCTGGGGGAGCTTACAAAACTAGCTGATCACCGCTAGCTTGATCAACTAGCTTCGTGGAGAAAAGTGTCTGAGTTATCCTGGGGGTTGGGCTGGCAGCGCAGACTCTTCCTTATGTGGGGGTGTTCTCAAAATACCACTTTGGGTTTTTTATAATGAAGAATGAACAATATAGTACACTTAAAAGCTCAAAAAGTTTACTTTCCATGGTATGACCCCTTTAAACTTTGACATTGGGAAAAGGACTGCAATCTTGAATGAAAAAAAGAAAAATTAAAAAAAGCACTGTTGGTAGGTAGCGTCTACAAATGAAAACTTCAAAATCTCCTTATAACTCCTTGCATAATTTTACCCTAATATTGTGAAATAATACATGAACTATTGAGTCAAGCTGAACGAAACAATAATATATGACATGAACATATTGGGAAAGTAGGCGTGGTTAAAATTAAACAAAAACTCACACTATGGAAATCCAAAAATATACTTTTGCCGATTCTTCTAATAATCTGTTTGTCACCAAAAAATAAACTGTTGGTTTGGAGATGAAACTAACAGAAAAGCTACCATTTTGGGGTGTATACTAGCCACTCAGCCAGAGAAGGTCCCGCTTGTGGCTTTACTTTAATTTTATTTTTTGCTGATACTTTCAGAGACATTTTAACTTCTGACTATTACTGGAACTCAGAAAACTACTTTCCCCGGAGGATGAGGGTGGGTTAGCTGTCCTTTTGGTCCTAATAATAATAGTGAAATCTCTTAGCAATCTTCGAAGAAAAACAGCTGTGGAAAAATCTGGAGCCAGAACTCTTGGTAAAAGATGAGAAGAAAGAGCATCAAAGAAAAATGATGGCGAGAACAGAATGTGGTTTGGCTTTAAAGCTGTTTTGCTTTCAATTCTGTTTTTTTTTTTCTCATAAACATCCCGCAGGTGCACGGCTTAATATGGAGCACAGAAATGCCTAATGTGCTCCTTTCTGTTGCTAATGCAGCAGGCGTGAAGGAGGGACGGCTGTGGCTCTCCACGGGGGGAAAGTGTACAGCACAAGAAGACCTGTAAGCACAATTTAAGTAATTAGAGAGCAAACTTAGAATTAAAGTCCCACATGGACTCACGAGAAAAAAAAAAAAAGCCTCCCACTCAAACACAAATACGCACAAACTGGACAGATAAGAATGCACACAATTAGTGGTCATTTTCCCGGCGTACTTCCAGTGACGGTGATGAAAAACGGCAATAAAAACCACATTTCGGTTATTTATTCGCCTCTCGCTCATTCTCCTCTCATTCTGTCTCACTCTTTGAACTCTTTGCCTCAAAGTCTTCTTAACAGCGAATGATAATTTGGGTATAATTTAACACCCAAGCTGCACCCAGCAGGTGGCTCTCCGTCCGCTCGCAGTTCGGGGCAAAAGTTGCCGCGACTTGCAAGAGGAGGCGAGAAGAAGCCAAAGGCGAGTGGAGCAGCAGAAACAAAGTAGGAGAAAGAAAAAAGGGGGGGTAACGGAGCAATAACTGGGGAGTTGTGACATCACACAAACAGGAATAGAGAGGGGAAAAAATGAGAGGAAAAAGAGGGAAAGCTTTAAAACAAAAGATAAAGCAGAGGGGATTGTGGGTTGAAAGTAGTGTGGGCGTGTGATTTATGCCTGGGGAGCTCTGTGTCTCCCTGTGAGACTGCCTGCTGAGTCCCTAACCTGAGAGGAAGAACGGAGGAAGATTACAGCACAACCTGCTACCTATTTGGGGCTTAGAGGGAGGAGAGGAAAGGGGTTTAAAACCATGGAAACCAGTGAAATCGTAAAACTTTCACCATAATTAGACCTTGTTTTTGTCATTTTTGAACTAAAACACTGTAGATTATATTTTTGGGGGGGATAAAAGTTGATCTTCTTTTTCAGATTTTTACCTGGCTTTTAGGTCATAAGAAAAAAAAAGATGTCTTTGTGGTGAGGGATTCCCATCCCCCCCTCAGCTGATTTATAATTAATAAAGTTGGATCAAACACAGGTCTGTTTTTTGGAAGTGCTGATTTTAGTCAAGGAAGTATAAATTATAAATATCCAAGATATTTAAGTTTTTTCCCCCTTATAAAAATCACAGTGACAGACATTTTTCATTATATCTGTGTAAGTACACCTCACAGTATCGTCAACGTTTAATTCAAATATCACACAGAAACACAAATAAAGAGTCAAAACATGTCAATGTGACTACGAGTAGCTGCCTTTCCATTACACATAAAGTATGTGAAAAACTATTGAAATTCTAGAAATGTTGAAAAAACACAATTTCACAATTACTTTGTTTCCATTAAATCATAATTAGTAAATAAACACAAACCAACTCACATGATAAGTCATTCACAAACATGCGAAGGATTTTCTTTGATTTATAGTCACAGCACTATTGTCATGAATGAGTCCCCTGTCTCCCCCTCTGGCCTCCAGCGAGAACTGTCTCCAGAGTTCTAGCACTTCCTGGTTCCACACACTACATTTCCCATCAGCCCCTGCAGTCACTCCCAGGAGCTCCTCAGCTGGTTCTCATCTGTAATCACTCCAAGCAGTATTTAGTCTGAGCACTGAGCTCTGCTCACTGCGAAGTTTTGTGTGTGCCACTCTGCCTGCATCTCTGAGCGTTCTCATCCTGACCTGATCTTCTGTTTCCTCTGACCCTGCCTCGCCTGCCTCCTGCCCTGACCCTCGCCTGGATTCTGACCACTCTGGATTTCCTCTGATGCCCTCATGCTGATGATTGACCCATGCCTGTCTGACCCAGCTTTAGCTTTGCGGACTTTTAGCTGTGCATCACGCCTATTGGCTTGTCTGTACCAAATAAACCTGCTGCACTTGGATCCAGCCGTCTGCCTGTTCTTGACAACTATCATCTATCAAAGGAGACATCGGCGTCTCATTCAGGAGAGCTATGTGGGAGTGACTACCAAATTGTGGTTGGTGATTTTTTTATTTATTTTTATTTTTTTAAAGGAGCTGTGGATCCAACAATTCTGCATGACACACTCAGTTGTGTGATGCTGTGGGACCTCTTGTGGCGCTAGTGTAGTATCTGGTTCCGGCCATGTGACTGATTTAATTAGAAAAAGTGTTTTGCAAAATTTGTTAATTTGGATACGTCTCAAAACCCCCCTCCTCCAAACACAAAACTATTTTTCAATCAATGAGAGCTTTTTCAAAATTGTTGTTTCCATTAGGGAAATTTATTATCTTGAATTGTGTAACACACATTAAAGAATGTGCTAAAAGCCTCTTTTACTTCAGCAACTTAAATCTAAACAATCTTTTAAAAATAAGCCAAAAATGTAACACTTGTCTTGTTTTAGCTCTATGTTCTCAATGTTTGTGAATTACTAAAACTCTTCAACTGTTAACGCAATTAATGTAATTCCAACAGTAAGGCACAGTAAACAGCCGTACTCTGCCATAAATTGTTGCATATGAACACATAGCTGCTTTTATCAGCATTAAAATTGCATAAATAATCGAAGAGTAATGGTAGTCCAAAGAGTACATTCTATATAACTATTTGGCGACAGCTAAAGGGTTAACTAAAAGTCTTCAACCACTTTGAACTGGTGCTTCAAAACCTGACTAAATATGGCAATCTGCACTACATCCCCGTTTTCACACAAGCGGAAATAACCACATTTCTCACCATTTGTCGCCATGACAACGGTCTTTTGGGAGCATTGTATATATCCCTCTTATCATTAGGTCGCTGAATTAGAATCTTTTGTTGTGAAGTACAGGTAAACTTTCACTCGCTTTGCCTTTGGCATTATGACTGAAGCTCCGCCCACCCTTATAGGCTCCACCCACTCTCATATGAACCTGCCCCCAAAGTAAAGGTAAAAGTATTGGCTAGAATCTTCTGAATATACAAAACAAAGCACTGAAATGAAGCAAAAAAAACTGTTTTTATTATATTGTACTGGTAGTACCGTGTACTAGTAGTACCAGTACTGCATCTTGGTGGTAAAAGCCATTCTGGAGAAGTTGTAATGGTATTTTTCATATCTAATTGGGCATCAAAATAATTCCATGGCTATACATGGAATAATAATTTGAAAAATAATTGTTTGTTTTTACTGAGATGAAAAATGATAATATGCTGAAGAAGAAGAAAAAAAGGTGAATTCTAACAAGTAAAAACCAGCTAACTCTGTTACCTTATTTAGACGGATTTTCTAGATTATTGTTGTTTTTGTAATGTCTCCTTCAACAGATGGATAGAGCTCGGTTTTACATTGTTAAAATAAAAAATAGCCTCAGTAATCCATTTGCAACAGAGTAAAGAAGCCATCCTCCTGCTCCGTAATTGTGTTTTCTGTGTATTCGCTGTTGCATAAATGCAATGCATCAAGCCAAATTGCTTTGCATTGTTTTATAGAAACGCGCACTCGATAGCACTGATAGTTCACGCAGGGGGAGGCTGCACACAAACACACGCCGATATAGATTGCATGTGTTTTTCTCACACAAACGGACATGCTGTGCGGTATCAAATTTCACACTTCTGTCTTATGCCGTCTACCCCGAACTGAACCTAATGTTCTCACACTGATCACAACTGATGGGATTTTATGCCGCAGAACATGCTTGATGGCAGAACTGAATTTACGGGAGGCCTGCTTTTGTCAATGTATGTCGCCTCTTTATTTTATTTATTTATTTTTTCTTATCAAGATGCTGTAAGTCAGTCTGGTAGCCCCCTTTGCTGTTAATGTGCCTGGGCTCCTCTGTCTTCTTACATTACCCATAATTACCCACAAGGAAGAGACAGCCCACATCCCCGGAGACAGATGCGTGTGCAAATGCACTCACCAGACAAAATAGCGAGTCTATGAACACGCAGACAGTGTACTCTCTTAATTACCTCCTCTTCACTCGCATGATGTGCACTTTAAGAAAACATAAATGGAAGTAGCTGGCAGCCATCCCTCCGCAGACAGTGCCACTTGCTGATTGGTACGCTTATTTCAAATTTGTCGTCAACAAAGTGATATATGATGCAGCATACTGGTTTTTAATTGTGTTTACTATGCCCAGTAGACACTGTGTGGGGCTCTGTTTTACATTGCAATTGGAATTAATTGGGTCCCAAACCACTGTCTAGTCTTCACACTGATGTATTGCAGTTAATGAGTTATAGTTCAT
>NC_050534.1:8822509-8839172 GCF_002922805.2 Oryzias melastigma | reverse complement strand
CGCCCATGGCACTGTTGGACAGTTATTAAATATGTCCTTTGGTCACACAGTCAGTACTTTTCTATGAAGTCTTTAGACAGATTTGGTCTGGCAAGTGGGTTTTTATTCTTTTTGTTCAACTTTATTTTTTTAACAACTTTCACTTTTCTAATGCAACATGATGTGAAGCTATCAAAAGAAAAAAAGAAAACAACTGTAGTCAGGCCAGTCCTTTTGATAAACATCTACATATTTAAGCTGTAAAAATAAACCTCGAGTAACTTTTTGCCTTCTTTTGTTTGTAATCCTAGAGTTTCTTTAAAGACCCACTCTGATTAATAAAATGTTTTTAGTGTTCTCAACATGTTCTTGTAACATTTTCCTGATGGTGAAAGACAAAAATACAGAAAATTAAAGTTCCATTTCTGAATATTTTTTTCAACTTGCTGTGAATCTGGAACAGATTAAAAAAAAAAACTTGTAAAAAAAAACAAAAACAAAAACAGAAAATTCTTGGTGCAGTCCACAATCTCTCTATACTTAAGCCTCGTTTCCACTGAGCAGTTCAGTACGGTAAGGAGTAGTATGGTACGGTCCATTTCATTTTGTTGAGAGTTTCCGCTTAGGTAAGAATCACTTCTACTGAGTGGTTTGTTTTCTTAACAGCGCATGCGTTATATAGGCCGCTAGCGTGCCGCTAGCTCAAACTGTATCACACCGTTGCCAAAGGAGGGCAAGGAATATTTGCAGTTCTACTGCAACTAATTGCAGCCAATTTCAATGTAGACTCATGACCAAAAGTGTAGCGACTGAATGTTAAGAAAATGGACAACCCAGAAACAACTCAGAACGAGGCAGTTTGCTGCTGATTTGTCATTTGTGGCTTTGGATGGTGGGCGTAGAATCTTTATCTGAAGGGGGCAGTGGAGGAAGGCATGAAGTAGGAAGCAGGAAGTGGGCTTGACTTGTAGTTCGAGAGGCCATTTGTAGTCCAAACAAAGATAGCAGAACTTGATGAGGCTTTGTAGACTGTGTGGGAACTCTTGACAAAGTTGTCAGGATCAGTAATCAGTAGCATAAACAGGAGCTTGGTCGAGGGCGGAAACTGGTCAACAACGATGAGATTCACAAGGACTTGATACCGTCCAAAGTAACAAGGAAAAGACAGAGACGTGGACGTAGCTGGGTCAGAACCATGAATGTGACAAAACATTGAAGAGTGCTGTAATGAGTAAACGGACCACTACAAACTGGCAATGAGGGACAGAGTGAGAGGAGTATATAAGCTGTTCAGCACAGGTGAGTTGAATAAGCCTGATGGTAATGAGCATGTGACAAAAAGAGTCCACAAGAAAAAAACAAAACCAGAAAACGTTAGCTTAAACCAGCGCTATATTGACACTTTCTAATGTTGTCATCACTTTCTGCCAATCAACAGATGGCTACGCGGTCCAAACTGCTCCGTTCCACTTTTCAATGGACCTACAACTGATGGGGGCTCCCAAGAGGCAAGTTCAGTTTTGTTTAATGGGTTCATTAAAACTGGAAATGATCAAAATAGCGGACCGTACCAGATCGCTCCATGGAAACAAGGCTTTAGTGTGCTTAACAATGGGGAGAGGAAGTGGGCGGAGTTTCTCTCCACCAACAGTCCCGCCCATAACTCGGAGGTGAATTTCCTGATGAACTCCTGCCACTCTACAGAAACTATGTCTTAGAAAATATTTTTTTGGTAAAATTTTGACTAAAAATGGCAAAATCACAACTAAAAGACAACTGGGAACAACGTTGGGAGTGGGGCCATCTGGACCTCACAAGACAGGGTGCTAAACTTTTTTTTTTCTTAGGGATTTTTGATTTTCACTAGTGTCCATGGCAGACATTAAATCCTGTCCACCTTCGTCATGGGAGGGATACCACAAAAATGTAAGGGTGGGGTCATGTGGACCCCATAAGATAGCGCAAGGATTAAAATAGATCAAAAGATGATCAGAGTGAGACTTCAATCCATCTCCAACTTATTGACCCCCTTTTTCCTTGTTTTTACCTTTATCCCCATCTCTAACATCCCCCAGTTTAGTCCAACAAGATTTGCTTGGAAAGATAATAAAATAAAGTCGTACCTGCAAATACAAAAGAGATTTATACAAATATACTCCTTGTGTGTCTGAAGATTCACAACCCCCAATTCTAACAGTAAAATCTGCCCAACACAAGAGGCTTTCATCTCTTATCTGTCTGTTCAGATGCTGGACAGAACAAGTTAAAAAGAAAACTCTACTAAATGAAGAAGAGAACATGGCAGAAAGCAACTAAAGCCACAGATTTAGGGCATGCTCACAGCAGGGTGGTTTTGATCTAAACAGAGTTTGGTATTTTTGATAAGTAGCTTTAAATAAACATCTGTGGGAGCTCACTTGATCTCTCGTGGGACCAAATGGGAAAAACCGTGGTCCAACCAAGGCTGAAGATTCTGGTTTACTATGTTACGCCCCCACTAGGCACTGTTGTGCAAGCAGCAAAAATGAGTAAAGACTAAAATAAAATTACCTATGTTTAATAAACAGAACACAACTAAAATTGTATCATAATTTCAGTGAAGACCAACACAACAAACCAAAACAATCAAAATGTAAAGAAGAAGAGCACAGACGTCCCTCAAATCTTACAAATGATAAAGCGCTTTAGGTCTTCAAGGAAGTAGAGAAGTACTATACAAGTATCTACCATTTGTCACAGTCCCATTCATCCGTACATTCACTGATGGTGCCAACCTGTAAACCACCAGGAGCAATGTGGGGTTCAGTGTCTTGCCCAAGGACTCTTTGACACATGGGCAGGTAAGGCAGGTATCGATTCTGCAATCTTCTGATCACGGGTCAACCGCCCTTCCACTGGACCACAGCCAGACTGTGAAATAAAAGCCACAACCCTACACACTAAGTAACCATCCATTTTCTTAACCAGTCACACTCTTTTTTGAGTCGCGGGGAGGCCAGAGCCAGTCCCGGCTACTGTTGAGCGGAGGTGAGGTACACCCTCGATGGGTCACTAGTCTGTTGCAGTGCCACACAAGCCCACCAACAGGCATTTTAACCAATACAGCATGTTTTTGGACTGTGGGAGGAAGCCCAGGTGTCAGAAGAATACAGACTCATGCTTGTAGAGAACATCCAAACTCCACACAGAAAGGTTCCAGCCGGCATTGGAATCAGGGCCTTTACACTTGTGAGGCGAGAGCGCTAACTGACCACTGCACCAGCGTGCAGCCCATCCTGACTACCTGGCCACCAAAATAAACTATAGAAAAAATGTTGCAAAGAAAATGTCAGCTCGTCTTTACAAGCTTCAACCAAAATTACAACTGAACCGACCCTTGAGCCAAGAATACCCTTGATGCAAGCTGGTCCAACTCTTCTTTTATATTGACCACAAGTCATCAATCCAACCACTGACAACTGGAGAATGGCTTGTCAAACTAGGGAACAAAAATCATTTAACATCTTACCTTGGTTGGGTTTGATAGACTGAGATGAAGAGTAAGTGCCACACAATTTAAGATTTAGAAAGGAAAGGACGGAGACATTTTAAGACACTGGTTTTAGAAGTAGGGTTTACATGAAGATGTAAAGTTATTGTTAATAATTGGCAGCAATAATTGGTATATCCCATATACTACCTAAGTTTAATTTTCTTTCTGTTTTTTTCTTCATGACAAGAACTTTCTTAGACAATACAGCCTCTGGGTATGCATCTATGGATCTGCATGGTGTTGAAGATAGTCTTCTGTCTTCAAAGCTCAATGTGAAAGCAGATCAAACCACATGAAGGTGTAAAATTTGGGATATTAACCGTGTAACTGCACTGATTTCTTTAGGTTATGTTGGTCCAAGATTTTATAAAAACAAAATGCAAAAAAACAGCTCAGCTCAACTTGAGCAAAAATGTCAAAACAAAATTATTATTTCCTACCTGCGAGAGTTCTCCAAGCATAGTTATTATCAACCCACAAAGTTGATGCAAAATTTTCAGGAAGAGTGTACACTGATATATTAGTATAAGAATTTTGAGCCAAAGAAAAATGCACTGAAGACAACTCACAGTGAAGCTCAGCAGGCCTCTCGTCTCCCACACATAAACCCTTCATGTGAATGCAAATTCGGTAATCCTCGTGCTGGCTCCTCAGCTGGTCAATGTCAGATTGACCGGCTTTGCTTGGTGAGAAACACAGTGATGCATGGACCCCGCAGCAAGTGGGTAGGCACAGTCAATAAAACACAGCAGCAACGAGGAAAAAGTCACAATAACAAGACTCTGCGGTCCACTTTAAATATATGTTGTAAATAAAGTGATAATGCTGATACAATACAACACGTAAGGATGTCTTACTTGAAAGTGCCCCGGAGGGACGTTGAAGTGTGAGATCTGTTCAGAAAAAAAAAAGAAAACAATGCTACTCCTGGTAGCTCAAGAAATAAAAAAAAAAATCTTTCTGCAGTCTATTAGTGAGTCCTCTGAAGGGATTGGATAGATGATCCAACTGGTGTTCAATCAAAGAGATAAGTACAAGGATACTGTGTTTGAGCGTGAGCCCCCCACTGTGACAACAACCATTTCGCCAATGAAAAAAAGACTGAGTGTCCCCAAATCCCAACATTTCTGTGCAAAGTTCATATATGAGAACATATAAGAGAACGTATGTGAGCCCTTTGGGAGTACCTCAATTTCTGTAGGAAATGGACACAAGATGTGTTATTTAGCTTTATCTCAATAAATCCCAGTGATGGAGAAAAAACATTGCCTGCCTAAATTACACCACAATATGTTTTCATGTTTTTGAGAAACACAAGTGTGTCCAGTTTATGCATAAAACCAAGGGTTCACATATTTTCTCCTGCAACTGTTCCCACTTTGCCAATTAAATGTCAGCTAGCATGTCATATTTGAAAGAAATTATGCTAGTGACTGTACATGAAACTGAATGACTCCTCCCCACATCACGGTCCAAACAAGAAGTACCGGCTGGTTCCAAGAAGAGCTGGGAATCACTGGGTACCTCACGATACGATACGATACGCGGTGCATGGCTCACGATATCGATAATATCGCGATACTGCGATAATTGGTAAAAATGCTCTCTAATAACTAGCATTATATAGAAGAACGTGTTTTTTGGGAAAATATATCCCCAATTTTTTTTAGCTTAAACACAATCATAATAAACAACTTTTCTTATTTTGTGCAACAATTTATAGACACTTTTGTGCAACATTGCTGAAATCAGTAATACTATGTCTTTGACGAGCATTGACAACAACTGAATTGGAATTATCTGTCAAATTTAATATTAACAATAGTAAACATGATCAGCAGTGCCACTACTTAGTGCAGAATTAGCTGAACTCTAAATTGGTCTAAACATCCCAGTAGATAACGCATTTGCCAAAAACATTAGAATATTGCTAAAATATTAGCCAAACTCCAAATTATCATGAAAAAAACTCGGAGGGACAAATTAGCCAAACAATAAACAGCTAGTCTGTTACTTAATTAAAAGCTGAACTCCAAAATAGCAAAAAATCTTCAGTAAACTAAATTAGTCAAAAACTTTAGCATTTTGCTAAACTCTAAATTAGCCTTGAAAACCCCATTAAATAACAAATTAGCCAAAAAATGCTAGCATTTTGGTAAAAAAAATAGGTAAACACTATTTTGTTATTGCTATAAAAAATTAAAAAATAACCCATGAATGTATTTAAAGGCTTATTGCTAATCTACTTAAAATTTAGAAACTTGAAGATTTTATCATTCATTTCCTATAGGACAGTTTGCTCAATGTTTCGAAACGTTTATGAACTGCAAAAATACGAACAGTAGTGTCCTGAACAAGCTGAACGTTTTGATACCAAGATTGGTGAAATTGCTCAATATGTGATTATAAATAATACTTACTTTAAAAATAGTACTATTAGTTTATTTTTCTTCAACCAGAGAGCCACCATGGAGAAATAAAAGAGCCACATGTAGCTCTGGAGCCACAGGTTGCAGACCCCTGATATAGATCGATCAATTTACATGAAATGAACTAAAACTAGATTAGATGGTATAACAAAAGCAGTGAATAACCATTCTTATTTTCAAAATAAGTGAGAAAATCATAATTTGTGCCAACTTGTTTATTTCCCCACATGTGCTACAGACACCCAAAATAAATCTAATCACCTGCAAGTTTGAAATAATTAGAATTAAGATCTGACAGCTCAGGCAGCAAGCCGGTAAGTGGGACAGCTTGACATTCTGCTTGATGCCGTGTGGGGTTAGTGTCAGTGGAAAAATGATTTAAAATGAGGACGGGTCACCAGCTGTTTACTCTGACATAATTTGACACAGAGTAGTAAACAAGCTTTCCAAAATTAAAAAACGAATGAAAAAAACTGTTGAATATCAAACGTGGTGCGCTTCTCATGCGAGAGCTCAAGCACGTTCCAGAGTGCCACTCAGCGGGGAAAGATTTTGTCATCTTTTGATGTAAAGTTCAAAGGGTTTTTAAAGCTGTCAACGATTGTCTTCAGATACAACGCTGCGCGAGTGCGCCGCTTCAGATCTCATTTTTCGGGCCTCTTGTACGGAAAAACGTGGATTGTTTCTGGCTGGAAATAAACACTCAGGCGACTCAAGGTCCAATTCACACAAACACACAAACAAAAGCGGGAGAAGGAAGAAGATGGATAGTCAGGTCGGGATGATATGACGGCGGAGTGGTGAGGGAAGATAAGAAACCGACAGATGAGCCTCCCCTCCCTAGTCGGTTGATGAGAGTGAGTCGTGCGGCGGGGGGAGGGTAAAACCACGAGGAGAAAAAAAGGTCACGGTGAAATCTTCCATTAATTATAATTTAGGAACCAGAAGTTGAAAAGAAACTCTCAAAGCTTGTCATTAGCTGGCGGCTAATTTGTTTGCTAGCTTAAGCGTAGCATTCCCCAAGAAAGCAAATTAGAAAGTGCTAGAAAACAAAGCTAATTCCCCCCTTTTCTCTCAGCTCTTCATTTTATTGCTGCAACGCTTGTCATCACTTCAATTACTCATGATGTTTTCTGCTTTGTTTGCCATTAAATGTAGTTCGCTCAAATCAACATGTCTGCTGTCACCTGCTGATCTGTGAGCTAGCTTCATGCTACGTCGCGTCGCAACATCGTACCATGAACAGCAAGAAAGTCTGCAACGTTTTTCCACAAGTTGTCAGCTTTGCACAAATTAATATCCTTTAGTGCTTCAAAATTCTTCTCAATGATACACAGCTCATGCAGATATACACAAAACAAACATTTGTCCAAACATTTTTGAATAGATTTCATCTCATTGCTCCTGATAGAAGACAAAATTAACTGACTAGTAACTTTTTAGCGGGATGTAACAACCTTTTTTAAGACAATAAATCTTGAAAATCTTAATGAATCATTTCATATTTAAAACATTTTATTTTAAGCAATAAAAACTGTTTTTAACTTTAAATAACACTTTTAAGCAAGACTAAGATTCATAGCACAATACATCACACAACGGTAAGTAAGAGTGTCTTACATTTCTTGCAGGTCACTTGTGTGTCCTGGACAGGTTTGGCCTCAGTTTTTGTCTATAAAAATCCTGTATCCATTTGTAAGTGCGGTTGTGACTGTAGGTGTATTCACATCGGAAGCAGCAACTTTAATATGTTTCAATGTTAAGTCAACGTACAGATGCGATTCGAGGACATTAGACGCTGCACAGCGAGGCACATGATGTTTTCAGTTACTCAGTCTTGATATAGATGTCATATATATTATATAATTCTTTAATTGTCCAATATCTTCTTTATTGCAATAAGGTGTTGGGAAATACTTGTAAAAGTTTTACCAATAGATTAACTTTACTCCAAAGTGATGAGAATTCTAAATCATACACCAAAAGACCACACCCATGACCTTTTTGTACAAATCTAAAACTCTTAAATTCCTAGACCTTGTAAAGTTAAATACAGTGGTGACCATGTGGAAGATCAAAAACCGATTGCTTCCAGAATATATTTGTGGGAAATTTAAATGAATTTCTGGAGACTTTTATTTAGCCTTTGTACAGACTTCATTAAGACAAAGACGTTTTGTGTAAATAGGAGTAAAATAGTCAAATTCTTTGAATACTGAAATAAAAACCTCACAAACAATTTTGTTATTAAAACGATTGTATAAAAACTATTAATTGAAAGTTGTGTTAAAAAGATCAAAGTCGATATGTAAATGCATGTGACTTAAATGTTAAATGGCCAATGTTGTGTTTTGTATTTATGGTAAAGGGGCATAAATAATAAGACCTGGTCTTTATCATGCTCCCTTCGCTCATCTGTTACGCTGTTTTGTTTCATTATGTCTGGTTGACTTTTGTTTATTATGGATATGGTGGCACATGAGAGAAGAAATAAAATGAAATGAAAATCAAAGGGTCGAAAAATAAATTAAAAATGGCCGCTCAATCCAAGGATTTTCGTCTTGAACTTCCTTTTATTTTCTTAACCTTTTGGAACCGCGATGTGGCCTGAGACTATCCCAGTTAGTTGGGCAGAGAACAAGTTAAGCAAACGCCACCACACAGCAGAGCTAACGGGTCTACCGTGTCTGGTCTGCTGGTCCCTAGGCAGTGGAGCTTGGTATGGTGCCGTTATAGTGCATGCAATCACTCTAGCTCCATGGGCTTATGAGTCTCCAGTTTCCTCCAGTTTTATTATTATTCTCTCCTCTCAGGTTAATGCTCAAACTTGGCTACAGACAGACAGAAGTAACGTTAAAAATGGCCGTCAGGATTGAAGTACACCATATCGGGAGAAGCTCTGAAGGATCTAGTAAACCCAGACACGCGCTTGTCATCGCTTCTGTAGAACTCTCAAAAACATATAAACCCAAGTTACTCGCTCAACATCATACATTTTTTCCATGATTTGGTCAACAAACAAAATTTGTCTGCGCTTGCTCCGCAGCCAAAACGTCAAGCAGTAAATTGGATCCGAAGAACGTAAAAAGACCATTGTTTCAAGAAAAATTGTCTTATGTTCTGTCCTAAAGGAAAAATAATCAAGAAACATTTTCCAATGGCAAAAAGGATCTTAGTTTGAGAAAACATGTCATCCTAAAACTAGAACTCTGGGTACAACCAACTTTTTTACCCAATTGACAGATTTATTTTGCTTATTTAAAGAAAATCTACCATTTTTTACTGCTTGTAGAAATTCCATCTAATGTCAATCAAGCCTACAAATGTGGATTTCAGACCCATTCAGTAAAAGGTTAATACACAATTGAACTAAATCAACTGCTTACACAAGTACTAAACATAGTGGTAATGTGTAAATAAATAAATGTGTTCTTTTTAATCATCCCCAAGAGACAAAAGGGATAAATGATGTCTATAATTACTGGATTTTGTCCCTTCTATATCAACAGTTATTTATAAAAAAGGCTTTAGGTGTATTTTAACAAAAGCCAAGAACTAACCCATTACTTTTATTACGACATTAGCCCAGTGCTAATGATATACTGAGTCTATTTAGCCTGAGGAAAATGATTTTATTCACTGCTATTTAGGAATTCTAAACAACTATAAGCTTACTAAACCGTCTAAAAAAGATTTTTGACGTGGTTTCTTCCATACATTTCAATCCTCGTTTCTCTATCCTCCCCTCCAAACATATATTTCTGTTATTTGACCTTTTTATTCCCCAGCATCCTATCTTCTTGTATACCTCTTTCCAGTATATCCTTCATAATAAGACTTCCCTACAACATTCTTTTCTTCTGAAGATTCGTATGCCCTCTTCACTTTCTTTCTTTTTGTCAGATTTTCTTCCTCTATCAGAGAACGCCTCCCCCTTTCTCTTCGAACAGCATACTGATCAGAGCCTCAAAGAGTGGACGCCAACACGAGATAGGAAATATTAATAGCAAAACAACAAACCAGAGTGCTTCGAGCATGGCTGGTGAATCAAACTAATTAGCAACCAAGTGCCTGGAATCCTTAGTTTGTCATCTGAAAATCCCATTAAAGACTTTTTTCCCCCTCATAGTTTCTCCCCCTTTAAATTATTTCTGAAAACTACTTTTTTCTGCTTTTTTCCTCAAGTCTTCACAAAGTTTATTTGAGTTTAAGTCCCACTTGTTTTAGAATCCTTCATGTGGGTCATTGGGAGTTTAAAGTCAGACTTGCATATAGTGCTTTTTTGAATACTTTTATTTGTGAGAATGAAAAATTCTTTATGGTGTTCTTTTTTCTTCTAATTTCGTCAATATAGCATGTGCAGTGAAAAGCCATCTGTGTAGAAGTACATGTGGGTGGGTATGTCTTGTGGATTGGTCAATAGATGTTATATAAGATGGACGAAGAGGCTCAGATATACATACAAACTGTGGCTTTATAGGTTGAAAAATGAGTCCAGGGAGGAGGGATTTTTTCTTTTTTTTTGGCCGAATGAACACTCAAAAACTCAGGAGATAAAGGGAGAGATCTGCCTTATGGTCAAACATTTGGCTCACAAATAAGTGCACTCATTTTCTCGCAGTGCAAAAGCGAAAAAAATGAAAGGCAGTCACCAGAACAAAACACATACTTAGAGGCTTCCTCGATTAACTGTCTGAAATCAGCTTCCCTGCGACTGTTTGACGGTGAATATTGTAATTGGGGCATAATGGCTGTTTCTGTAGGGCCGTTTGTACTCCAAGAAAAGGACACAAATTTTCCAGGATCCACTCAGAGACACATGCCAAAAGCCTGCGCCTGTCGCAGAGCAGCTGCATCCAAAAATCAATACTGTAAAGGTCGTTGCTATTCCAATCATATCCAAAGCTAGTCCTCCTTTTCTACTGTATTTATTGTCTCTGTAAAACCCTTTCTCAAAGGGCTTGTAGGAACTCTTAGGAGCAAATTTAGCGTTTTGGGTTTATTCAAAAAAGCAAATAAAGAGAAAGAAAGCAGTTTATTTGTAAAAACTTGATTATACTTTGATGAATCAAAGAGTTCAAAAGGTTAGTTTATTTCTAAATTGGGGTTTTTATTTGCCCCGTTAATTCCAGAAGCCCCGTTGCAGTAATGAGGCTCCAGATCTGGAACCTCTCATAAAGTCTGCGAAACCACTAGGTGTCCACCATCTGTGCGTGTGACCTGCCAAGTGCCGTGTCATCATCATCGCCATCAGTTATCTCTGCTTTAGCGTCTGGTGTGGCCATGACTGTGTGCTATGACATTCGAGGTCCTCCTGCACAGTAGTTCTTCGCTGACTCCAGTGCGGAAATGTCACCATGTTGTGGTTCTTCCAGCAGAGATTTATTTCCCACTAAACCTTAGTTGGATAGCTGCCGTCTGTTGTTGAAGGACACAAGCGTTGAAAGTTTTCTTAGTTTTGCATTTGAGTTGAGAGGTGCTAAAAAATAAGAGCCAAGCTTTGGGCAGTCAACACAATGAGGTTTGGCATGCGAGTTAGCTGAAAAACGGTCTGTTCATGTTAGTCACTTGTTCCTCAAATTGACATTTTTGCATGTTTGGCTGCTCAAAAACATGCGAACAGACGACCGCAGAGAATCGCCACCCAGAAAGGCCCATAAATAGATGGAGCACACATTTTTTTGTACGTGCTACCAAATGTCTGATTATTTTGTTTTAGAGACACTGTCCAGCATATTTGCTTGAAGCTTTTGTGAAGCCGAGGCTGTGGAGTTTCTTCTCTTTGAACATACAGCACCGATTGAATGCAAAAATAATCCTTAAGTCAGCTAGCTATGGAAATGCGAACTGTAGCACCTAGCTACAAGCTTTAATAAAAAAAAAAACAATGGTCCACCGTATGAATGCATTATATCTGGTTGTGCTTACTGATGTTGAAGTGATTTTTTGAGGGAAAAAGCCCTCTGTCAAAATGTTTCTTTGGGCAGCATTGTGATTACGCTAATGCAGCTAAGGTGTAGCCACGTTGGATGTTTTTTTTTTTTTTTTTTTTTTAACTTTTTGCCTGCAAGGTTAAGAATTAATGTAGTCACAGTATCTCTTCATTTATTGATATCAGTCTGTTTTTTATGAGTTGAAGACAAGGCAGTTTTTTTTTTTTTTTATGCGTTGCAAACAAGGTTGGATGTTATTGTAAGTATGCTAATGCACCAAACGAGCAGCTGTGTCGAACTGCTTTTTTTTTTTAGAGGTTACTAATAAGGTTGGCAGTTGATGTAGTTACAGTGACATTGAGTTAGTGGTATCAGTCTATTTTTGTGTTGCGACAAGGTTGGCTGTTCTGGTAAATAAGCTAATATGTCTAACGTGTAGCGACGGCGGACTCAGTTTTTCTTAATATGTTACTAATAAGATTAGGAGTGAATGTGGTTACAGTAACAATTGTTCTAGCAATATCACTATTTTTTTTAGTGTTATTAGTCTGTTTTTTACTTGTTGCGATAAGGTTTGGTGCTATTGTAAATATGCTAATGTGGCTAGCATTTTGCGATGTCGGGCTATATGTTTCTTAATGTGTATCTAACAAGGTTGGGAGTTAGCATGGTCACAGTAAATTTGTTTTAGCAACATCAGTCTATTTTTTTACTTGTTGCATAGAAAGTGTAGAGCTACAAGTATTGTGAATATATGTAAAATATCGCTAACATGTAGCATCTTACAATGATCTCAATTTAGTCTTTTTTTTTTTTTGCTATATGAACATATTCTGAAGGATTTTTTTCAAAAATTTTCATTTACCAGGAATTGGTCTGAATAAACATTTCTATGGCAGCCACTCTATCCAATTGGGATTGAACTTGTTAGAAGGCCACACCCCTACCTCATGAAAGCGGACTCAGGAGAATCTGCCAAGTCTTTGACACGAGACCACATTGTTTTATTGAGACCTCTGAATGCTTAGTTTGTAACTTGAACTACAGAAAAAATATGGGTGATTCTGACAAATACAATGAGTAATAGCTGTTTATTTCTCTATAAAAGTATATGGGATTTTGTCTAATATAATAATTACTTCAGCTACTCTTCTGTTTTAGCTTCTGATATTTCCAACTATTTTTAAATGGGAGGAGCTGTGAGGGCGAGGGCCAAAACCTTTTTCCTCTAGAACTTTATAGAATTTTTTTCTTGCATGTTTAACCCAATTTCTGCATTTTCTCATATTTAGAGAATCAATTTTTCCCTGTGCTAGATTAATGATCGTAGTGCTACAGGCTGCAACACAAGCCCACAGCAGAATCAATTCGCCCTCGTGCTGAGCAGCTGGTTAGGTGTTATTTCCACAAATTTCAGCAAACAACGCTGCATATTGATGCCGTTGTCTCGGCTCTGCAGGACTTTAACCTGATTTAGTAACCAACGACCTAAAAACAGAACACACTATTGTTGGCTTCAGTTAGTTATTTATGCATGACCTTTTACTTTGTCTGTTTTGCACTATTTTTGACATTTCTTCTAGTTAGTATATTGTCCAAGAATTCCCACATTTTTCTTGCATACTATATATGTACATAATATATATATATATATTCACTGTATACATATACATATATATATATATATATATATATATATACACTGTATACGTATATACATATATATATATATACACATATATATATATACACTGTGTATATATATATTCACTGTATACATATATATATATATACACACTGTATGTATGTATATATATATATTCACTGTATACGTATATACATACACTGTATATATATATATATATATATATATATATATATATAATTACCCACACTCCAACTGGTCAGTTATAATTAATGTATTGAGCATCCCTGATATAGAGTCTTGGTTGGAGCATCAACTTCCAAGCTTTGTCATTCGACTACAGAACAGAATAACTTCTTCTCTCTGCTCCTCCTAAAATCATGTTTCTATTGATTAAATGCCAATGAAGATATGGAGCATCATCAGATTTGACCAAAGCCTCTTTGCTTGTTCCAGACATTTTCGAGGAAGTCACAGAGTGCGATGTAATGCGTTTAGCGAAAAAAAAGGGGTTGGATTTGTGCTTGGAAAATTGAATGGAAAAAGCAAAAGTCGCTATGGAAAAGAAAATAGGAGATGGGTTGTAATTTTGAGGGCCAGGAACAGAGAAATGCAGACAGAATAAGCAAAACAGAGAGATATCTGCAGAATAATCATGCAGTAGATTTCCGTCTGGCTCACGACGGCATCATTAAGGAAACGGGAGGTCACTGCGGTTCATGAAGCAGCCAGGCTCGGCAGTGCTCCATTCCCTCCCGCCACTCAATTTGTATAATTCACCTTCACTCCAAGTCTTTCAAAAAAGAGCCAGTTTGACCCCTTCATGCTGAGGAGTCAAAAAGTTGTTTCTCAATGAAAACGGTGGCTGAGACTCGATGAGAGTGTCAATAGTCAGTGGTTAAGAAAGAAGTAGAGGAAGAAGGGAAGTCACCTGTTATGCCTGGGATCGCACATCCACAGACAGAAAGTCAAGTGACCATTTTTTTTGTCCTTGAAAACCCACTCTGATCATCTTTTGTTCAATTGTACAAAGCGTTCTTGGTAATTTTGTAATTTTGATTGTCGTTTTTAGCCAAAATCTAAAAACTTCTGTCATTTTTCTAGGACATAGTTTCTGCAGAGTGGCAGTAGTTCATTATCAATTTGCATCTAAGACTGTTGGTACGGAATAGGCCTGCCCTCATTTCCCATCATCACTTTGGTTTTAGGAGCTGAGAGCTTGTGGCTTACTGATTTTGGTACGTACCTCACTGCCACTAGCAACTGCATTTTTTTTGTCTTCTCTTGATTCACAACAATCTGAATAAAGAAATAGAACACAGTTTTAAGGGGGCCTATATCATGCAAAATGTACTTTTTTTGAGCTTTTATTTGTAATATAATGTTAATTTCTCACATAAACCCAACTCCAAAGTGGTATTTTGCTCCTTCACTTATCTCTGAGCATTCCTCTAAAACCCTATTGTAGCACCAGCCCCTCCCAATCCAAGAAAACGAGTGGGTTCTCACATTGTGATGTCACAAAGTGGGAAACAACCCCTTCCAGGAAGTGTTTACACTGTCAGCTCTGCCCCAGGCTAACACACACACACACACACACACACGCACAAAAGAAGGCGGTACCTCAGAGATCAAGGCGTCTTACTTCCAGGTAGGAAAAAATCTGACAGAAATAACTTATATGTCATAAAAAAATATTCTTCATTGTTCCAAAGGTAATATATTATTATATTTATGGATATAGTTTACTCTGAAAGCCTTCAGAAAAGCATGATATAAGCCCTTTAATCGTTATTTTCTTTATACATGTCCTCCATTAAGAGAAACATTTTCATTACAGTGGGTCTTTAAGCTTTTCTTTTAATGGGAATCTTCTTGGAACCATTTTGGTCCGGATGTCGCCATGTTAAACAATGGAACCAACTCATTACTGTCCAGAGTCTTGCTACCCCAACTTAGCAGTATAACGGAAAAACACCAACATTTTGCTAGTTCATGTTGGCTTTATAAACTGTCTCATTGTACTGGCTGTTGTAGAAGCTACACTGTATGGATAACGGTGGGATGGAGAACGACTTGAAGGCTATGGCTAAAGATTGATTTGCATGGATGACCCATGACCTGAACTGAAAGATATGGTTTATGTCCCGGACTGCTTTATGATGAGGTCTGGATGCTCAGATGGAAAAGGGGGGGTAGGGGGTGACGGGCGGAGTGATTACCTGCCGTGAAGCTGAGCGATGAGAGCCGAACAGGTATTTTATTTTGTCAATTGGAGTGTGCAAATGGAAATGTCAGAGCGCCGTGGAAACTAATGAATCTGATGGGAGAGATGCCACCTCTCTGAGCGAATGCCTGATCAATTGCCATTGTCTTTTCTGAGCGCTGATGTTTCTGCTTGTTATTTATTTATTTATTTTTATTGTTTTTTTTTTTTTCGTCTCCCCATGCCTGGTCTGGCTGCTCCACGGATAAGGGGTTGATGATGAACTTTTGAGTCGAGGAAATAAAGAATTCGACCCGGGATGAGAATCGATGGGTTCATTCTGTTTCTTACAAGTCAGAGGTTGTGAACGTTGATTAGTTTTCTCTTTGTTGTTCTTTCAGTTTGGAACCACGTATCTTCTAGTAGTAGCCCCAATATTATTTAAAGAAAAACAATATCTGATAGTTAAAAGTGACCAGTGGTTGTTAGAGACTGACTAGTATTTGCCTCACAGACGGAACGGGTATGGGCAATATATATGGAGAGAAAATAGACTCACTCCGATTTGTGGGTGCATAATTCTTGATTTGTGCATAAACTAGGATTTGTGCGTGTGTATTCTTGATTTGTAACTCATATAATATGTTTTATGCATAGGTGAAAAAGTTACTAAATAAACAAAAAAATACAATTTACACATGCACAAATGAAAATTACAACACTTTGAAACTAATTACACACAAAAATCTTTAAAAAAATACTCAAAAATCACCTTTTACACACGGACGAAACCTAAATTACACACAGATTCCAACATATGACTCTTTTGACGTATCACCGATTCATCCGTGAGTGATGCGTTTAAGTACTCCTGGAATGTTGGGTCATTAGAGTTTTCTTATCAGCCATTTTAAATTTACATTGTGAATAATATCTGGT
>NC_050534.1:8819113-8822035 GCF_002922805.2 Oryzias melastigma | reverse complement strand
CATAAAAATCTTTTAAAAATACTCAAAAATCACCTCTTACACACGAACGAAACCTAAATTACACACAGATTCCATCATATGACTCTTTTGAAGTCTCGCTGATTCATCCGTGAGTGATGCGTTTAAGTACTACTGGAATGTTGGGTCATTAGAGTTTTCTTATCAGCCATTTTAAATTTACATTCTGAATAATATCTGGTGAAACTTGAAATTTTCCCACTTTCTTAAACAAATATTCCCAATAACTAATATAAAAAAGTCTAAACAAGCGTTTTTAGAAACACTTATCACTTCAAAAATAAAACATTTGATTTGTGCGTGTTTTTTTAAAGATGTTTGTGTGTAATTAGTTTCAAGCTGTTGATATATAGCACCAATATTCTGGGTGTAGGAACTATTTTTTTTTTAAATCTTAGTAAATGCCAAAATAGTCCAAAAAACTTGCAGAATGCCAATTTTTTTACTTTAAAACTGTAACTTTTAACATTATTATGAATAATAAAGAGACAGGAATATTATTCCAGAGAAAATCAACTTAAACCTTAAATAATTTTCAATATTTTACTCTCCATAAAGTCAAAAGACCAGCTCCATGTCTCATTAGGATACCAGTTTGCTGTTTTTTATTAATTATTTTCTCGTTTTATTTTTAATGACTTGCAAAAATATATTTAGATTTTGGCCCTTTGAGCAAAAAAGTTTGGGCACCCCTGCCCTACATAATGTAGAGAACTGCATTCATCTCCAAACTCATGGTTATATGCGTGTATACCAAATTACATCCATCCATTTTCTTAACCCACTGTGTCCCTGTTGGGGTCACCCCTCTATCACAGGGCAACATTAGATTAGATAAGATATAATAATAAGCGACAGTAAACCCATTTCTTTCAATGGAAGCCCTTGGGTTTGTTCAAAGAACTATTTGGACAGCAAGGGGTTCAAAACACCTGAAGCACATCGGCCACATTTGAAGACTGGCGTCTAATTTTTCTTAACACACTTCTAATCTGGTGTTTTTAGGAAATCGGTTTCAATAGACCCCTTCCAGAAGATATACGGTATGTCAACCCTCACTTTTTTCTTCAAAACTGAACACTATTAAAAACTTCTTTACCCCTAATTTGTTCTTTCGTGACAGGAAGTCGCTGAACTCCCTGATAGCAAAAAAAAAATAAAAAAATAAAAAAACAGGAAAACAACCTGTCTTACTTCAATTAAGCAAGCGACTTTCATAACCCCAGAGAATGTTGTGAGCATTGGTGAGATAAAGTGACAGATGTGCTTAGTTTAAATTTAGACTGACAATGATCCCGTGTGTCAGGGCTTTTGTAAATGTTCGCTCATAATTTCTCGTTACTCGATGAAGGCCTGCGAGCTCTGCGCCGGATTCAAAAGGGGAAAAAAAAAAAAAAACTCCTTCATTTGCACTCTTCTATTTTGACAAGCAGGCTTATTTCTGCCCAGGGTCATCAATATTTCTGACACTTCAGTGGCGGCATAAATATAGAATGAATTCCCCCTTTTGTTGTGAAACAAGGAGCCGCGTATCTCCGAGCGTCAACAGAAATCTGTTTGTTAGCTCACTCTGTGGGTTGGCCAGCCTGTCTCCAGTCCCTTCAAACTGTTTTTTATTGCTTCTTGCACCATAAACTAGTTCCAATTTGGGTGATTGAACTGTGAAAACGCTCCGATTTAAAAGTGGAGACAAGAAATCAACCAGATGGATGAGCGATGAGTTCAAGCGGCGGACTTGGATGAAACATTTATAAATTCATACTGGGGTTATTTCTTTCAAACTCATGTGATGGTTTAATCTAAAGATTATAATCAGAGTGCTATTATATTTTACACCAAAAAAGACGGGATCCTTTGGTTTGGAAACTAAAGGTAATACAATTTTCGTCTGAATTACATCAGGTAATCCCCGTCTGCTGTGGGTTTAGGACATCTTTGTTGAGTGGCTCGCCGCTTTGATTGAACCCCTCTCATTACTTCTTGCTCCCTTTTGAATTTTTTTTTCCCACCTCAGTAATCCTTCACCGCTGTTGCAAACGAAGGCGCTGGCTTCATTTTGGCACCTTTCGTTTGAAGCCGTGAGGGTTGGACGTTGCAACCAGTGTCTTGTGTTCCAAAGAGAAGCCAATAAGAGACAGAAAAAAGTAATTCCTCAGAACTGATATCCAGATCTGATCCTTTTTTATGTTTTTTTGCCCGCTAATGGCCTTCAGGACAAAAGAGACGAGAACCAAACCCTCATTATCATCCGTGTTCTTTTGGATGCACTTCAGAGGGACTGATGGGAACTTTCGCTTTCTCCTGAATCTAAAACGTACCAACAAAAGGCACAAATTCCTACAGCTGGTCATAAAGAGAGAACATAAATAGAGAGCTTTTAGTCACTCGTGTATTTTTCAGCTCGGTTCTTGACACTTTTTTGCTTTATTCTGCTTTTCAATCTCCAATGTGGAGTAAATATCTTTTATATGCCATGGAGCAGTGGTCAACAACCTACGGGTTGGTACCAGTCCATGGGACAGTTGTTGCAGAAGAGATAAAAAATCCCAACCTTTATTTTTCCATTTTATTTATAATCTGATTTCGGAAGGAAGTTTTATTTTGGAAAAACCACTGGATTATCCCACTACATCCAACTCTGTCTTGACACGTCACGTCGCTCTGTCACATGTTAAGAATCCATCCATTACCTTCTTAAAGTGGCTGTGTCACCCGCTAAATTGAAGCTAGCAAATTAGAAAAAAAAAACAAAAACGTATTTGGAAAGATTTTTTTCGCAGAAGAGGAGAGACAGGTGTCGCTGCAAACAGCTCTGACCTATTTCCTGTGGCTCGCCTGACTCATGTCTCGTGAGCGGCGACCAAATCTCGTGGGTCGCAACTCAAATCTTGTGGGTCGCAACTC
>NC_050534.1:8782685-8819106 GCF_002922805.2 Oryzias melastigma | reverse complement strand
TCCGTGAGTCCAGATCATTGGTCATATTTGCTTTTTGTCTAGAATTCTCATCTGGACTCACCGCTGCTGCTCTGCCATCCGCCATCTTCCTCATAGTTCAACTCAAATCTCGTGGCTCACAACTCAATTCCCGTGGGTCACAACTCAATTCTCGTGGGTCGCAACTCAAATCTTGTGGGTCGCAACTCAAATCTCGTGCAACTCAAATCTTGTGCAACTTAAATCTCGTGGGTCGCAACTCAAATCTCTTGGGTCGCAACTCAAATCTCCTGCAACTCAAATCTCTTGGATCGCAACTCAAATCTCGTGCAACTCAAATCTTGTTGGTCGCAACTCAAATCTTGTGGGTCGCAACTCAAATCTCGTGAGTTGCAACTCAAATCTCGTGGGTCGCAACTCAAATCTCGTGCAACTCAAATCTCGTGCAACTTAAATCTCGTGGGTCGCAACTCAAATCTCATGGGTCGCAACTCAAATCTCCTGCAACTCAAATCTCTTTGATCGCAACTCAAATCTCGTGCAACTCAAATCTTGTTGGTCGCAACTCAAATCTTGTGGGTCGCAACTCAAATCTCGTGAGTTACAACCAAATCTCGTGTGTCACAACTCAAATCTCGTGTGTCGCAAGTCAAATCTTGTTGGTCAAAACTCAAATCTCGTGGGTTGTACCTCAAATCTTGTGGGTCACAACTCAAATCTCATGGGTTACAACCAAATCTCGTGGGTCACACCTCAAATCTCGTGGGTCACAACTCAAATCTCGTGTAACTCAAATCTCGTGGGTCGCAACTCCAATCTCGTGCAACTCAAATATTGTGCAACTCAAATCTCGTGGGTCACAACTCAATTCCCGTGGGTCACAACTCAATTCTCGTGGGTCACAACTCACATCTCGTGGGTTGCAACTCAAATCTCATGCAACTCAAATCTCATACAACTCAAATCTCATGGGTCACAACTCAAATCTCGTGGGTTGCAACTCAAATCTCATGCAACTCAAATCTCGTGGGTCGCAACTCAAATCCTGCGGGTCGCAACTCAAATTTTGTGGGTCGCAACTCAAATCTCGTGCAACTCAAATCTCGTGCAACTCAAATATTGTGCAATTCAAATCTCGTGGGTCGAAACTCAAATCACCTGCAACTCAAATCTCTTGGATCGCAACTCAAATCTCGTGCAACTCAAATCTTGTTGGTCGCAACTTAAATCTTGTGGGTCGCAACTCAAATCTCGTGAGTTACAACCAAATCTCGTGTGTCACAACTCAAATCTCGTGGGTCGCAACTCAAATCTTGTGGGTCGCAACGCAAATATCGTGAGTTACAACCAAATCTCGTGTGTCACAACTCAAATCTCGTGTGTCGCAAGTCAAATCTTGTTGGTCACAACTCAAATCTCGTGGGTTGTACCTCAAATCTTGTGGGTCACAACTCAAATCTCATGGGTTACAACCAAATCTCCTGGGTCGCACCTCAAATCTCGTGGATCACAACTCAAATCTCGTGTAACTCAAATCTCGTGGGTCGCAACTCCAATCTCGTGCAACTCAAATCTCGTGGGTTGCAACTCAAATCTAGTGGGTCACAACTCAAATCTAGTGGGTTACCACCAAATCTCGTAAGAAAGGTTTATCTGTATAGCACATTCCATGTACAGAGACCATTTAAAGTGCTTTATGTAAAACATTAAAAGAAACAATCAAAAGAAATAATAAAGGTGTGATCATTAAATAAAATTAAAAGAAAGTAAAAAGATTTTAATTCTTATGAGTATTTTGGCACACCCCTACTCTAACCTAAAAGTGTTCAGAATTGATGCCAAAACTTTTATTAAAGCTTAAATCAGGGGAAATCGTAGCCGGGGGGGAGGGGGTTGCCAGTTAAAATAAAGTTTTGGGGGTTTTTTTTCAAGCGATTTGGAGGTGCTTTCGGTTCCGGTCCAGGACAACGATGTCTGCATCCGGTTCCCCGTTGGTTTTAGGGACCATTTATCTCTTCTTCGTCTCACAAAAATAGTCAAATATGGCGATTTTTTTTTATAGCTTCAACTTTGAGAGTTATAGGTTTAGGGAAAATCTATGTCACATTTACATGAACTCTACTGAACAAATAACATTGAAACCAACTGCAGATATTTGACAGAAAATGAAGATAAATTAAGGGAAACCCAAAGATACAAACTAAATAAATAAACATAATCAGATGCACTATAGAGCATTATACAGACCAGTCCAATACTGTGGCCTGAAAAAGTTTGAGGATCACTGCTGTTTGAGAACATCAGACACGATTGCACAGTCTGTCACTAATTCCAGGATACGGCCATCATTCATACATTTTTTTATCCAGTAGAAACATCGTTTTTCACTCGTTCATCTTGAAAAGCAGCCATCACCACGACGCCTCGTTTAATAGAGCTGCAAATAATCTCGACAGAACTTATGAAAAAGCTACACATTCATCAAGGCGAAATGGTACACGGGCTGATGGTAACTGCTGAATTTGTGTTATGTGAGAGGAAAAAAAACAAATATCAAGTGTTAGAAAGCAGAATAACATGAATCTATCAAAAAGATAATGAAGATCAAGCGCACAGACGCGCTTGCTGTTGTTGTAGTTTCCAGGGAAGCGTGTAATGAACTGAAGGAATACGGTTTGTTTTGTATAACCCTTACCGCAATCTGCATGCCGCTTCCACATGCAGAATGCAGAATCAGAGCTGCCATCCGCACGTACCCGGGGCCTGGGGAGGATGATTGATGGCAGACTGCAGCTATTTGTGTGTTCATTTTGGGAGCTGGTTGAAAACGTTGGTGTAAACAACTCTGACAGTAAGGAGGACGACAAGCGTTTTATTTTTCCTCCCTCTTGCTTCATCAGCATTAAGGCGTGAGCGCATGGGAAAACGGATGGGTTTGATGTCCACAAATATCCTTGTCAACAATGTGCAGAAGCACGATGAGTCGTGTGAGCTATCGGCGCTTGGAGAGGGTTGTGAAACTTGCTATTGCCAGTTGTTTGAAGGGTCAGCTATGGGCAAAATGTAAGGGAGAGAAACATCCAGAACAGTAGAGGGTGCAAGCAAAAAGAAAACTTACTTTAAAGTGAGCAAAAACTTCAAAGCAAATAGGTAAAATGAAAGTAGGGCTGTATGGTCACAACAAGGAAATCCTAGTTAAAATCCCAGTTGAGTCCTTTCTTTGTAGAGTTAGAATGTTGTCCTCGAGCATGTGTGGCTCTCTGGTTTTCATCCCACAGTCCAAAAACATGCTTCTTAGTTCATACGGTGTTTTAAATTGCACCTAAGTGATTATGTATACCCTGCGTTCACCCAACAATAGCTAGGTTGGCTCCAGCAACTTAAATATCTTGGGGTTTAGTTCACAAGTGAGGGAAGATTGGAACAAGTGATCGACATTCAGATTTGAGCAGCGTCTAACGTTATATTGTCGCTGTACAGGTGCGTTGTGGTGAAGAGAGAGCTGGGCCAGAAAACAGAAAGCTCTCAATTTACCGGTCGATCGTCATTAGTGTACTTACCTATATCGTGAGCTCTGCGCCATGACCGAAAGAACAAGGTCCTGAAAACAAGTGTCTAAAATAAACTTCTTTCATAAGGTGCCTGGGAGCTACCTTAGAGATAGGGTAAGAAGCTCGGTAATAGAGTTCAGAGTAGAGCTGCTTCTCCTCTACATCGAGAGGAGCCTGTTGAGGTGGCTCGGGCATCCAATCTGGATGCCTTCCTGGACATATCCCTGGGGAAGACCCAGGACACACTGGATAGACTATGTCCAGAGGAGATGGAGGAAGTGACCAGGGAGGGGGAAGTCTGGGCATCTTTGCTTAAACTGACCCGGTCCTAGATAAGCGCAAGAAAATGGATGGATTGCTCCAGCAACTCATTAATGATCAAAACATAGAAGTAATAGGCAAATATAAGTAAGTAAAAGACTTACCAAGATATACCAAGTGTTCCTAGATGTACTTTATGAATTCCTCTTAAACTTGTATACTTGTACACACCGGATTATGAGGTGTACCATTAATAAATTGTCTATTTTGGAATTTTCCAAAATCCAGTGCTCTAGAAATTTCCCAGAAGTCTCTACAAAAAACAAAATAAATCTACAAAATAAAAATAATCTTAAGATTAGAAAATATAGACCACAATGCATTGCATTTGAAGCATCTTTCATGTAAAAAAAAAACTAAAAAGCTTCAATTTTCTTACAAATATAGCTAAGATTTCATCTTCAGAACACAGTGGATTCATACATAGTCCATAGTCCATACTTATTAGGTTTTACTTTTGAAAATTGGTGTGTCATATTTCTCGTTTAAAAAGAGAATGATGGTAAGCTTGGTGTACAAATTGTTTTTAAAATCCAGAGCACTAGTTTAACGATTTTTAGCAGTTAGAGTATAGGGAGTTCTAACACAGCCAAGAACTTGTTTGTAAAGCTGCACTGACTTGTGTTTAAGCGGCCACTTTCAATGAAAGGTCTATGCAAATGCACCAGAAGTTTTGGCTTCCAGGTCAGAAAAGCTTGTGATGTCTCATCTTTACACAAGTTTTTAAGTCTGGTCGCAGGCTCTATGTTCAAATGTACAAATGCTAATTGATAGAAGTACAGCTGCTTTAACTTTTTGACACTTAACCCTTGTACTATCTTATGGGGTCCAGATGGCCCCACTTTGAGTGTAAAAGTGCCTAGGATAGCACAAGGGTTAATGGCGCCAACGCAGCACTGTGACCAATCAGGGATTTGGTAGTGCTGTGTTGGTAGCGTCCTTTTACATGGAAGTACCAATCGTAAAAAGGCTTGGAGCAAAATTTGCAGGACTTCCACCCCTTTGGCTTTTTGCTTTGAGACCATACCTATTGTAGGTGGTGGACGAGGGCTAGTAAGGAGCAGAAACACAGAAGAAAAAGAATCCACTACCTGCTTGTCTGGGGCTGGTCTGGAGTGAACTTTACCAGGCTGAATGTGTGTTCATGAATACACTGCGTTATTGATCGAACAAAACACGGCCGGTTGTTAATGTAGCTTCACATGCTACATGTTAGCCCCGTTAGAAGCGTTAGCCGCTTCAGCGTATTCCTATCACCTCTAACTCACAACCTTGTTTGAAGCAGGTAAAAAACAGTCCACCACTGCAACACTCGAGCCCCGTTAGCATATTCACAATAACACCCAGACTGACATTTTGACAGACTTCTCAAAATTGCTTCGACATCTGTAAGCACCACTATAATTAGCTCAAATCTAAGGCGCTCTGTTTAAGGTGCACTGTCATTTATTTATTTTTATTCAAAAAAAATTAAGGCTTTTAAGGGTGCTTTATAGCGTGGAAAAATATGGTATTTTTCTTTAAGATTCAGAATAAACTCTCCTGAATGATTACAGTTATTATTACTTCAAGTAACATAGTTATCCATTTGTAGTTCTGTTCTTAAATTCTTCATCACCATTTAGTTTCCATGGAACTCAAAGATTGTCTTATTTTACTTCTCATTTAAAATCATAAATAAACCAACAAAAATGTATCCTTTCTGTATTTTGCCTCCTGAAAATATCTATAGAGAACCCAAATGTTAAACCCATACTAGTTTGACAATGTTACATTGCAATCAATAGGGACTGACCTAAAGGCTTAAACTGACCCAGCTGAAACATGGTGAACCGACCTGGCTTCAGTTACTTCAGTATATTTTTAATGTTCAACAATCTAAAAGTCACAGAATCAGGGAGTGAGAACTTCTTTAGGTATTTCTCACTCTTTCCTCATTTCATTTTATGCTTTGAGAAAAAACAGGGCTCCAGGTAAGAGTTGCCACTTAGTGCCATCATCACGCAGTGAAGCAAGAAGGGATAGAACAGTTGGTCTTTGCTGGAGTGGGGGCAATTTCAATAGTAGCAGACTGAGGTGCTGCAATTCAGCGTTCTCCTTTGGCAGATGTAATAATGCAGCATATATTGTCAATCCTCTTTCCTCTGAATAACAGGGAGGCTTAGCAATTCCTGTCGAGTATTCTGAAGAGAATGGAAATCGAGAAAATGGTATCAGGCGACACGATCGGCTGGACATCTTTGGAGGAAACCTTGTCCGATGAAGAATGAAGGGAAATACTTGCTGAACTTGTTAAAACTTTAACCAAAAAAAAAAAAAAATCTTCCTTTTTTTATGTCCAACTCTCATCTCTATATAACAAGACCCTTTTACACTTCTTTACTAAAGCACAATTTCTCCATGTGTAACAAGGCGAGTTCTGATTAGGTTCTTTCAGTCACTTTTGTACCAGAAAGCATAAAACCAGTAGAAAAATATCCAGACTGATAGAAGCTCTACTAAAAAGCAGTGTTGATAAAAGAATGGTGGTCAAACTGAATGTCTTAAAAACTCATTCAAATAAAAGTTTTGTTTTTGCAACACATTCTTACTCCCAACTCATCACATATTGACATTTGGTTAAGGTACCGTCTACATAACTTTTTGACGTTTTGGGTGACTACCAACTCGTCTTTTTTTTTTTTACGCTCTGGCTATTTCCATTGAATCACAGGTTCCCAACCTCCGGGCCTTGAACCGGAACTGGTCCAGTACCGGGATGCACTGGTACTAGGTTAGGGTACCGTTAAGGGTTAGGGTACCTTAACCCAGTACCCCCAAGGGTAGCCTAACCAGAGGCATCCACAACACTAACAGGGTACCCTAACTGGGTACCGGTTCATGTCTGGGCCCTGTACTGGTACCGGTTCAGATCCAATACCACTTACCGGTTTGGGAAACATAGTACACCCAGGGGTATCCGAACCCTAACAGGTTACTCTAACCCAGCACCAATTTGTGTCTGGTACCGGTTCGGGTGCAATGCCACTTCTGATACCGGTTCGGGTAACGTAGTACCCCAAGGGGTACCCTAGGTTAGGGGTACTAGGATACCCTTACCTAGTACCCTGCTCAGCACCGGTTTGCGCTTGGGTCTGGTACTGGTTTGGATCCGGTACCACATCTGGTACCCTAACCCTAAAAGGGTACCCTAACCCTGTAGCGGTTCGTATCCTGGCCCAGTGCTGCAACTGGTACCCCCAGGGGGTACCCTTACCCTAACAGGGTACCTTAATTCAGTACCGGCTTGGGGTCAGGCTCAGTGATGCATCTGGTACCAGTTCGGGTGCAATTATGATCCGATACCCCCAGGGGTACCCTAACCGGGGGCACCCTAACCCAACAGAGTACTGGTTTGAGTCCGGGCCTGGTATCACATCTAGCACTGGTTTGTGTCCAAAACCACTTCTGGTCCAGTTTAAATACCACATCTAGTACTGCATCCAGTACCGGGTTTGTGTACCAGTACTGCACACATGCTGAGGACCAGTCTGCGTCTGGTACCACGTCCCAAGGGTTGTGGACCCCAGACTTTACAAACAGCCGGCACGGCAAAGAACGACAAGTCGGAGACACCCAAAACGTCAAAAATTAACTCGGATGGGTCCATCACCAAACGTCAATAATTGATAAATCTCTTTTTTAACAATGTACTACACAAATTAAAAATTAAAATAAAGTTTCACAGAAAAGCATCTTTTTTCAGATCTTTTTCAGGCTGCTGTGTTGCTCGTTCACGATGATTCCAATGAAAGACCACAAGCACATGTTTGGCCTGAAAAGGATAAACATGGATTTTCAGAAGGTACTATCAATAAGTCATGACCCAAACTCCATTTAAAACCTTTTTAAGAGAGTTGAGGGTGTTTTCAAAATGAGATTTATGGTTTTTGTATCTCTGTGTTAACCCTAAAGTCGGAGGTTTTATTGTCAAGAGGGTGGTTACCTTTTGACCGTCCTAGATAACCATGGTAACTGATGTTGAAGCCACAATTTCCCATCCAGGAGGTCACACTCACATTGAATTATCTGCACAAACATCATCCTGTGACTGATTGTTCCACTTATCATGTACCAGATGGCAAAAACTAGTCGAAACATTCTAACAACAGCAGAAAAATTTTTTTTTTTTTCTTTCAAGAAATTGATTTTTCAAGCCTTTGTGAAACCAAACATATGAAGGCAAATTTGTTTTAGAGACCCTTTAGTCATGACTGAAAAAGCTTATATTTTCTTCAATACAAACCAAATTCCTTACCCCTCCTCCTCTCCCATCTCTAAAAGACAAATTTATAAATGGCTGTGGCTGCTAGCGTTCTCCAAAGCTACTGTTACACATGGCTGCAGAGTTAACTGGGCTTGTCTTAAGTCCAAATTCGATCTGGAGCAGTGTTAAATGGAGTAAATGCATCCCCCTGCGCTCTATGTGGCATCTACTTATGCAGCTCCTTTCTGCCTTCTTCAAGGCCCAAAGTGCTTTGGAGTCACCTCATTTTATTCATTTATTTTTTTAACACAAAGTTATTCTTTCATTATTAGTGTAAACATTGATATTAAACACATTTCAGCTAACTTCAAGCCCATTAAAATTCTATAATTTGGGGGCAGCTTTGTGGGAAAATCTAGTTTCATTGGTTTTATCTTTTAATATTTATGTAAAATTGCTTTAAACAGCGTTCAGCTATCAGCTTTACCGTTCTAAACAATAGACACTGGAAGCCGCTCTGCACTTGATCAGCGATGTGTGCCGTCACATGAAAAGGGTCAATCTGGAGCGCCTTACTTATAGATTTGTTTACTGATTTTGTAGTAATTTTAGGGGTACACAGCGCTCTCTCTCTCAATGTCCGTCTGTATTATGACATGTTCCAAAGTTAGGTGTTATTGTATATATGCTAACGCATGCTAACTTGTGGCAGTGTTGGACTGTGTTCTTTTTCTTCTTAAGTATGTTACTAAGAAGGTCGGGTGTTAGCACAGTCACAGTAGTGCTTGTTTTACTGGTATCAGTCCATTTTTTTTTTTTTTACAATTTGCAAACAAAGTTTGGAGTTACAGGGAGTGTTAATAAGCTAACGCAGCTAACATGTAGTGCTGTCTGACTTAGCTTTTTTGTACCTGTTAAGAAGAAGGTAAGGAGTTACTGTAGTCACAGTAATTGCTTTAACTCTATCACTCTGCTTTGGGAGGTTGGGAGTTACAGGTAGTGTTAACAAGATAACACAGCAAACTCTGCTAGCATAGCGCGATACTAACAAGCTCTAGAGTTACTGTGAATGTTGCTAATAAAGTCTGACTGACTGGCGGATTTGTCTTTTGTCTTGTCTAATGTGCCTAATAGTTAAGTGTACCTTATGTATGACAAGCCAAGTTTGAAAATAGACCATTCCTTGACAGTGTGTCATATAGTACCCAAAATATGCTAAATGTAAAACAGAAATCCTGATTTATTTTCTTCACCATTACTTTTTAGAACAATATGTTCGGTACTGCTTATATATATATTTTTTCTTCAAGATTAACGTTAAGTATCCTTATTTTAAAGTATTTTTCAAACAGTAATATGCTTTTTGTATTCAGACCCTTTTTAATCAATAACTATAAAAAACAAGTTTTTTTTTTTGGTATTATGTTCTACAGAATGACGTATTTTATTTAAGAACCTACAACTTTTAGCTTTGCTTTGCCTTTATTTTATGTAACAAAAGAAATGATAATTCCCTTTGAGTGGATTTTGCAGCTAAACAATGGTTTTACAACTACAAAGACAGCTGTAATTGTATTCAGAAATTGGCCCGTGCAGTTCTAAGTAATCAACCTTCCATTTTTTCAAAAAGAGAATCATGTTAGATGAATCATAATTTATCAAGCCTTTTTGGAAGATAATCAAAAGCAGACAAGATAAAGGTTTTGCTGGAAACAAACACACTGGCAGAGCCAAAATGAATGTGCTTTGTTCTCTTTTACACTTTTTTTGGTTCATTTCTGTCAGGCTTTGTTGACAGCCCACTTACAAATTCTCACTAAAATAACAGTATAAAACCAGCAATTGAAAAACAAAGCTGTGCTTTCATGTATGTGCTGTAACACACATTATCATGACTGCCGTTCCTTTTTTTCCCTTGTCAAACTTAATATTGCAGTTGTGATCAAATGTCAGATTATTAATATATGGATTTTTATTCTTTTTGAATATTTAGGTCATTGTTAATACTAAAAAAAGCAACGCTTTTCTCAGGAGGATGCATGAAATTTAATTTCCTGCTTTGCACGGTCATGATAGATTACCATTACAAGGAGAAACGAAATCCTCGAAAAAGTTAAACTAACTGAGGTCAAAGTTTCTGATTCCCATAATTCCCATCTCCTCTTTTTTAAATGCTCTGCTGCATAGAAGAGGAATTGTGACATTTCATGCAGGCGTTCTATCAATTTGGCCGTTGCATAATTACCAGGAGGCAAATTGGCTTTTATGGATGCTTTGGCAAAAGAAAAAAAAGGCGGCGTTCTGTAGGTATTCATTACTTTAAATTACAAATTCATAGAAACTGGTCTGCTTGACTTCAAAGCGTCATCTTAACTAGCATGAAAAACTGTCTTTTGCTGTTTTTTTTTTCAAACATCTGTCTTGCTAACGGAGAGCAAAAATCTGCTGGAGATCTCCACACGGGGAAGCGTTACATAAACATGCCTGCAGTAAAAAAAAAAAAAAAAATTGTACTGACAAAAGGACCAGCTATGGGTGGTTCTTTCCCTATTTCCCCAACCTGACTTTAATGTTTGGTGATGACTAATAAGGTCTACGGTGAATATTGATGGCCTCTGTAGTGCTAATGAATCTGATGGGAGCGTCTGCACCATGAGGCACATGGCGCTTTATAAAACCCACCAAAGATGAGAGGATGTTCCTGTAAAGCCCCTCCGAATGCTTCCTTGTTGTGAACCTGCTTTCTCTTCCTTTTCATGCTGCTCGTCACTAACACACGCCCGTGAATAACTCATTAGTCCCTGCATCGATAGGCACCGGGCGGCATAACCAATTCATAGAGGAAACCGCCACGAGACAAAGGGAGGGAGTAATCAATCAGCAGCCCAGGAAACCAATGGGACGACTGAGAAAGGGTCCTCCAATTAGTGGGGAAGCTCTCCGTGGAACGCCAAAACATTGAATCCAGGCTGGTTTTGTTGTTAGGTTTTTTTCTATAAAACTTTTATTTTTGTTTTTTTTTGGTAACTAATGGCCAAAAAACACACATATAATGGTGAACATACAAGATATAAGATATAAGAAACAGAAATTGCTGATTTGATGCATCCACCTACCAACCATTATCTCTTTTGGGATCATTGAATTCCTGGGGCCTGTCTCGGTTACTGTTGGGCGAAGATGGGGTACATCCTGGATTGGTTGCCAGTCCGTTCTCATCATTTGTAGGTGCTCTTTTTCTAAATGTTCTTTACTGACTGGTTGCAGGAAAGTTTGCAGGAAGTGTTCCTGTCTATATAAGGAAGTGTTAAAAATGGCGTCCCTGGTACTTATGTCACCAAATAAATGAATGTTCCCTGCTACAGCAGTTGGATGTTGGCTGTTTTCTTTGGTTTTCCTGATTTTTATTTACACGTGCACCTGCTCCATTAGTAACATAGGCATGTCCTAAGTCAGTCCTCGAGGGCCGGCTTCCTGCTGGTTTTCCAGAAATCCCACCTTATCTGCTGCTAATTACCTGGATCAAGTGTGTTTGGCCAGTAAAGAACTTCAATGGCGGGTTGGTCAGAAAACATGTAGGATACCGGCCCTCGAGGACCGACTTTGGACACCCCTGGATTAGAGCCACCAATTAACCTATGGAAGCTGGGGTGCCAGGAAAAAAACCCATCCATGGACGGGGATAACATGCAAACTCTACACAGGGTCCAAGTTGGGACTCAAACCAGCGCCTTCTTGCCATGAGGCTAGAGTCCTAACCACTACACCACTGTGCAGACATGATGAAGCTAATTTAAAGCACTCATGACTTATGAAGGCGTCTCCAAAAGGAGATGCTTTGACAGCCTGCAGGTCCGTGATGTGTGCGCTGCCGAAAATACCGAGGAGAGAAGGCGTCGGCGACGATCGAAGGCGAGCGATTGTTTCTGCCAATCAAGCCGAGAGGAGCTGTAAGGCCATTTCCAAACAATTTGGAGTCCATCATTCTGCACAATGAGGGAATATTCATGAGGGGAAGGAATCCAAGACAGTTGCCAATCATTCTGGGAGCAGACGTCAAAGGAAATTTGACCTCTGTACAGTCGTCAAGTGAAAGGAAAAAAATTCTGAAGTACTCCCCGGGTTTGTGTCTGCTAAAGTTTATGGTTGTTGGAAAAAAGCCAACACAAGTTAAGCTTTAGTCACAACTGCCCTTAGGGATGGATACGGACTGTCTGTGGGTGGCCCCCAAGAAATATGAAGGTTGGAGACACCTCAGTAAACCCTTAGAACAAAAATGTTTGAGCCTCTTTTTTTCTATGGACATGCTGCGGGTGACAACTTTTAGCAAATCCTTGACATTGCACAAGGAACCTGTTGGTGATGTTCCATGGCTAAGTGCATGCCCCTTGTGCACAATCTGACAGTGGGAATTTAGGAAATTAGACATTCAGAGTGTAGGTTGTTTAGGCGTCCTACGGACATGTTTGTATCACCTTCACACCCAATGAATGCAGTATTTGTGCGCGGTCAGCAAAGGACCAGTTAACGCTCTGTACTAATTAACAGAGTGTGGTGTAACATCACCCACACATATGAGGGACCGTACTGGACATATTTCATTTTGTAACACTCACATGCATACATTCTTACTCTTAGATACATACAGTATATACTCCCTTACCAACACATTCTCATCCCCAAGTCATCACATATTGACGTTTGGTTAAGGCCTCTTTTGCGTCACTTTTTGACGTTTCGAGTGTCCCAAACTCGACATTTTTTGACGTGTTGGCTGTTTGTAAAATCAAGAGTCAGGACGCGGTACCGGATGCAGTACCAGAATAAGTACCAGATGTGCACTGGTCCTCAGCACACATCCAGTAACCCTAGCCTTAACCCCGTACTGGTTTGCGTGTGGTCCGGTGTCTGGTTAGAGTTAGGGTAGCGGTTCTGGTTCGCGGCCCGGAGGTTGGGGACCCATGATTTGATGCAGGGGACCCCACATTTTTTTTTCTTGTGAGGGCCATATAGAGGTTTTCTTCTCTGATATGGGGCCGGGGTCAGTTTGGAGTCCAACAAAAGAAGTGTAAAAATCATAGGATGCGTTTAAACTAAATCATATATTGGTAGAAGGATGCTGAGTCTAGAGCTGCCAGGAAAGAGGTCTAGAGGAAGACCAAAGAGGAGGTTTATGGATGCAGTGAATGAAGACATGAAGGTGGCTGGTGTTGGAGTGGAGGATGCTGAAGACAGGCTTAGATGGAGGAAACTGATTCGCTGTGGCGACCCCTGAAGGGAAACGGCAAAAGGAAAAGAAGAAGATTTAAAGTTTTAAAGAAAGCCACACATAACTGGAAAGGAGATTGCAGAAGAGTGGACTAAAAAGTCGCACTATGAGGGTCTAAATCGCATGAAGTGAATATATATATATAGTGCATCTCTGATAGTGTTCACGGGGCCGGGCCAAATGTGGAGGAAGGCCAGATCCGGCCCGTGGGCCATAGTTTGGTGACCCGTGATTTAATTTAACAGCCAATACGGCAAAAAACGACAATATGGGGACATCCAATACTTCAAAAAGTGATGCAGAGGGGTCTTTAACCAAACGTCAATATGTGACAACTTAGGAGTGAGAATGTGTTGACCTTCACACACATACATTCTCATTCACATACATACAGCATATATTACTATGCACATACATACATTCTCACTCTCCCATACTTACATAGCTTGAAGGATGCACTCATACACACGTCTTATTGCATCCAACTTCCATGTCCTTTACAAATACTTCACAATACGCTTACCTCACACACGACGATCATATTTTCTGTTTTCATGACTTTTCTTAAGGTACCTACAAGAGAACTTCAAGACACACCTGCAATCCCCTTAACCCTTTAACACTGGAGCTTTAGCTCTAGTGTTCACATTCTTACGATTACTGTAACTCTACGATTGTTGACGGAATTGACATGATTCTAACGTGAAGAAAAAGAACTTTTTTGCTCTGATATGCTTCACTTTACAGTAGGGAAATGTTCACACAATTAACACAAACCAGCTGATTTTGTCGTGGAGAAGAGTAAATTTGCGAAAAGTATGAAAATCCACTTCAAATTCCTCGTCAAATTCAGATGATTCATGTTGATCACAAAAACGGTAGAAAAGTTGCAGAAGGTCAAAGGCCATTTGTTTTGTTTTTTTGGTGTCGCCAACAATATTTTTGGTGTTTAAGGGTTACAATACCAAATACCACTTATGGACCAACCTCCATAAGTGGGCGTGTGACTGAAGCTATGTGCACATTGGGTATGTGTGGCGCGTTCACAAATTTGCTGAACGAGGGTTTTTGAACAAGACCCTTAGTTGGAAATGTCAAAGCAGTACAAATTCCATGAATCTTCCTCTTGCTTTTTAACTTTTTCCTGGTTAAACTTTTAGATTCGTTAGGTTTGCAAAGCTGCGAGTCCACAAAAAGAAGATGAATTAAAAACACAAAAAAACAAAACTGATTGATTATTTTAAAATAATAGAAATGTGAAAATTTCAATCAAAACAACAGAGAGTTGCATATCTGCTCCCAAAAGATAAGAAAACCAGGCTGTACTCTGGACCCACAAGATCAAAATGTTTTGCTGTAATCCACAACTCCACTTGTGTGTCAAACAGTCAGTGCTGGCGCTGTGTGCGGCCCTCAATCATGTCGATGCAGGGGATAATAATGATTTATGTTTGTTATGAAACCACGGGACCCCTGCAAACCTTAGGCTGAGAGAGTCAGCTTTGACCTCCTGCCTATACCAGTCAAAGTCAAAGGAGGGCCATCTGTCAAATCCCCAACGCTCGCTGCAAATTGGGTTCATGCAACAAAGCAATGACTGCAGGCGTGCTGAAAATATTGCTTGGAATTGATTTTTCTGTTTTTTGGGTTTTTTTTTTTTTTGTTTTTTTGGGACAATATCCAGACCCTAGCTTGATAAAAATGCTTTGGTTTATTGCTGAATTAAAAAGCAAAGTTGAAAGGTAACATTTATTGTGAAGATTTTGATTGGGGCACATCTAGAAGCTGCCTTCAAATGTATTCAGTGGACTTCTCCAGGTGGGATTACAGGTTCACTGCTTTTGCTTGTAGACTCAAATACCAACAACAGGAGAAAATGTGAACATTATGAGATCCAAATGTCAAGAAGCACAAATCCCACAAGCAAAAAAGAGCTCCAAACACCTATTTTATGAATCATAAGAAGCCAAATGCAGTATAATCTGATTTTTTTAATTATAATGTTACTGAATTAATGTGTAATACATGAAAAGTAGTTTTTTAAATAAATATATAATTTTAGGACTCAAGCGTATTGACGCAAGTCTGCATCAAACCACAATGGCTCTAAAATTACCAAAATTTAGCAACATGAGGGACATTTTTTCACAATTGGAAATAAACTCAGGCATCAAGGGGTTAAAAACCAAACAAGACCAAATCAACAAAATGCAAACAAAAGGAAAATAGTGGGTGTACACTGTTTTGCACAATAGTTCCTTTCCTTAATCTCTTAAATTTTAAATGTAAAGCAAAAATCAAGAATTAGTTTCTTTGATTTGGATTTCAGAACTTTATAGTAGTTACCAAAACTAAAAAAGGCAATTATACTGCCTTCCTACGGAGACCCGGAAGGCAACTTGAAGTAAAGAAAAAACAAAAACAAATTGAAGTAAAAAAAAACTGCTATTTCGTGAGCACCACTTTGTAACCAGATTTTTTTTATCTTATTGTTTATAAATAAAAATATTTACTTATTTTTTATTGTACCTTCAATATCCCTTTAGTTGCTCTGTAGCCTACTTACCAAAGAAAATAACCTTTTGTGTGTGTGTGGGGGGGGGGGGGATTTTTTTTTTTAAAGAACATACTTTTTTTATTTATTCACTTTTTTGTTAGTTATTTTTTTAGTTTTTTCCATATTTTCTTTTCTCTATAGAATGGTGTCACTATGACATATTCAAAATAGAATGAATTTTAGCAAGAATTAGTAAGAATCCTTACACAAAACAAACATTTATTATAGCTCCTTTTATAAAACCTTTTACAAGAAACATTGAATGGACTAAATCTACTAAATAATTATTTATAACTCTTGAACGCTATTGCCTGTTGTAATGTTTTATTTTCATTTTAAATGTTCTTTTCATCAAATATATACGATTAAAAAATGAAAACTGGTATTTTTTGCCTGCAACCATCTCAGACTATAGTTGTAAACCTAACTGCCTCTGTGCTTTGACTTGTGTGTTATGTTGATGATAAAAACTTACAATGATAGAAACTTCTTTATTCATCTTCAAATGAAAAATGAGTGTTGGTGTGAAAACCAGTGGTCAATGTGCTTATTGTTGATATAGTGTTCACCACACTGAACATAAACCACATTAAGAGTAGCAGAGAGTCATATGAGGAGACCAGATAGAAAATCAGTCAAGCATTTTCAGGATAAATACAGTACAGGGCATCTCCAAGATGATGTTTCTGTGACAACAGTTGCACACATATTTCAATGTTTCTGCTCCACAGGACTGTAGTCAACCTTCATTGATGTGGCTGCAAGAGTTAAGTTAACCAAACATACCAGAACAACCTCCGAAGATATTAAAGATAAGTTCCCAGGTTAAACGTCGCTGCTGTCTGTCGTGAAAGCCAAGCTTCATAGGAGACGGTGGAGAAGAACATCACTGTTGAAAGAAAGGGCTGAAGATGCCACAAAGCTTCTGAGAAACATATTTTGGGCAGATAAAATTAAAAGTTTTGGTAGATAGTTGACACAATGGGGGTGCATACCTAAAAAAAGACAATGACTATAATGTAAAACATGTAGATGACTTGGTTAATGTCTCTTTAGGAACTTTTTTAAAGTCCCACTCTGATGACTATCGTGTTTCTACCATGTTATTGAGGCATTTTTGAGGATGTGCATAAAGAAATTAAGATTAGAATTGCCTTTCTGGGTATTTTTTTTTTTAATTGTCCATATCTCGAAGGCCAATTTCTACTGGTGCTTTGCAGTCTTAGTTTAGTCTAAAAACAGAAGAAACAGGTAAAAGACCACCGGGATCACTTTTATGGAATATTAAAAGATGGTTGGAGTGGGTCTTGAAATGGTTCATAGAAGAAAAGGATCCAAGATTACGTTGAAAATCCGTCGCAAAGGAGCTAAAACTTCAAGAAGTCACAATTAAAACATCTGGAGGATTCAGCCTTTGAAGAGTGGATCAAAGAAATTGTCAACAGGTGTAGGTCTCTTTGGCCAAATTCTTCCCCTACCCCCAAAATTGTAGGGGTAGGAGTGTCCAAAACTGTTAATCGTGTTGGGACTTTTGACAACATCCCCTTGCCATAAGGGGGCTCCGCGTCATGTTGTGCCATGGAGGAGAGACACATTTCTTCATGTGCTCTGAAGTACAGAAGTTTACATTTAAATGTTAGTAATGACTTATTTTAGTATGACTTTTTAAAGTTATAAAACTAGTGTAAAGTATTTTCCGAGCTCTGACAGCTACGCGCTAACGTATACGACCAGCGATTAATGATGACATCATCGAGGGGTAGTGTTGTCCAAATTAGAAGATTTCCGTTTAGAGGGCTAAATGCAGGGGTAGGGAGAAGCCGTAGAGGTATGGGAAGAATTCGGTTTCAGCCTTTGACATTTACAAAAATTGTTTGATCTCAATAATTGTCTAAAACATTTTTAAACACGTAAGGTATGTCCAAATTTTCACCCTAATCCCTAACTACTAAAAAACTGTATAGTGCGGGACTATATACAGTAGTGGCCTGAATTTTAAAAGCAATTTGGACATCATGCTCACTACTTTTCCTTCATTTTGCTAAATGCTAAACACATGATATGACACCACCGATTTCACAAAGTGAAAACCGAATCAATAAGAACATTTCATGACGTCTGTTTATGACTCCACTGTGTTCTGATGATGAAAATGTGGATGGTTTGTTGAAAAATTACATTTAAAGAAGTTTTTTTTTTCCACAAAAATTGTTCGACCGCAATGCATTGTGGTCTATATTTCGCTAATTTAGTGAGCATCGATGCGAGCTAGTTTTTCGCAAAGACTTCTTGAGAATTTCTAGGACACTCAATTTGGAATTATAGATTCAGACGAATGGCAAACTGACTTTATATATATATTGTAGGGAAGGAATCCGGATTTAGCTACTGTTAAAAAGGGGTTAAACCATCTTTGCACAAGTTTAATTATTTTTTTAAGTCAGTTTAAAACACTTTTAGAGAAAAATCCACTTCACTGATTTTTTTTAAAGGAAGTTTTTTTTTTTAATTATGATTGACAATTTTCACTTATTTCAATACATTTTTTCAGAATTAATTAAAGTACAGGTAAAAAATGCTTCCAAATACATATAAATCAAAACTGTCCAGCTTTTATTCTTTTTTTTAATTAAAGGAAAATGATTAAACTGACATCGGCGATTGTATTTGAAAGTGAAATAGATAAATGCAGTTTTCATTGTGCTCCTCCCACCCGAGGACTTAAGTCGGCTGTCTGGCAACGATCCTCTGCAAATTAAAATTAATACATTACCAGCAGGAACACTCATTCATAAGCCTTCATAGAGAATGCTGTAATATCTGACTGAGAGCAGATGGCTTTTTTTTCTTTAATCGAACAAGGTGGTTTTAATTCTTGAAATATTCGAAGATTCAGCAGTAAATGGAAAGTGCCCCTCCTCCGATGCGGATTAAATGGCAATAGCTCACTCTCTTTTTCATGTGGGATTTTTTAAAGTTAAATCCAGCAGGCTTTTCTTTTTTTTCTTCTTCTTCCTCATACAGGATGCTTTGAGTGTGAAAATGGAGACAAAAGAGGCCTATCCATCTCCCAAACTCATATGGCTGTCAGCGGAGGAGGAGTGTCAACAGCTGCACGAAGGAAGCGAGAGAAAACAAAGAGATCATGGAAATGTGTGAGATAGGGACCGACAGCAAAAGCGATGAGAATGGGGATAACGCTGGGCTTATCCAGTAGTGCATGTACAGTAATAAAACCAGGAGTTTGTAGGGAAAAAAATATGATAATAATGAAACAAGAACAGTATGGCTAATATCTCTGAGCTGCCTTAATCTCAAAGAGCGTGTGGGCCGCTGTGGTAATTTTAAGGCTTCGCTTTGCTGTCATGTTGCTTTCCTCTGAGCACACACTGAAGCTGCAGCACTACCGATTGCTAAAGGAAGCCTGATTAGGGGTTATTTTATCTGTCAGTTACCCTTTTCTTTTTGTTCGTGCTCCAGTCTGATCCCGGGTTTGGTCTTTTTTTTGGTCTAATTTTGAAGCTAATCACACATTTGTTCGTGCATTTGTGTTTGCAAACCAGCATCTGACCTCAGCCTTACCCTAAGGAGCACGGCATGTCATATTTTAGCTCCCTTTGTCTTTGACAGATAGCTTGGCTCTAAAAGCCCCTGTCTGGGATGCTGAAGGTTGGCCTGATGTATGGCTGTTGAGGCCCGTTTGATAAATCCACCATGTCACTCCGCTTCTGACAGCCATTCATCATGCTTGGCTTTCTCATGTGAAATGTTCAGCGTGCTGGATAATTCAGTCAGACAAACGAAACGCTGGACTTGAAGCTCCGACTATCTGGCTTCTAGTGGCTATTTCCTGTGTCGTGTTGACACGGAATGAGAGTTTGGGCGTTAGCGCCAGCAGCTGTGGAACAGAGACCAGCTGAAGGACAAACATGTTCCTAATGATGCAGATAATGACTGCTGTTCCTTTTGTCAGTTTTTATGTCTTCCCAGAGTGGAATTGACAATTTCAAACAAGTTTCTTGTCTTGTCCTCTCTATTTTGCTGGTGTGTTAGATATATACTGTCATGTTTCAACGATCACCTTCTGTCCCAGTTTGTTTTCTTTAAGAATCTGCCATCTGCAACACACTTTAAAGTTAAAGTCCCACTATTTGTCACGCACCTAAGTGTGTGAAATTTGTTCTCCACATTTGACCCATCCACTGGGGGAGTGGTGAGCTGCAGACACAGCCGCGCTCGGGAACCATTTGGTGGTTTAACCCCCCAGTCCAACCCCTTAGTGCTGAGTGTCAAGCAAGGTCCCATTTTTAGAGTCTTTGGTATGACTCGGCTGGGATTTAAACCCACAACCTTTCAAATTTCAGGGTGGACACTCTTCCACAAGGCCACTGATCTGGTCTCTTTCCCTTTCAAACGACTGCTTTCAGTGAAAAGTCTATGTAAATGGGTGTTTCAGGCTTCAGCGTGCTCATGCTCATGTGACGCAAGTTTCTACAACTATTTTCAGGCTCTACAAACAAAACAACACTGAACTTTGAGCAATAAGGGACGTGGATTCAGTCGGGACGTATGGATCGTTCAACCTTTGACATTGGGAGTAGGGTCATCTGGACCCCACAAGATTTGTTTTTTTTCTTTTGCCTGTGGCAGACATAAAATCCTGTCCACCTTCATCCACATTTGTCATAGGATGGATATCATGTCAGTGTATGGCTTGGGTCATCTGGACCCCATAAGATAGCACAAGGGTTAGCCCTTGTACCATCCTTGGTATGATAACGTTGAAAGTGGGGTCATCTGGACCCCATAAGACAGTGCGCTGGACTTTTTTTTCCAGTGATTTTTGATTCTCACTTGTTTCTGTGGCAGACATGAAATCCTGTCCACCTTTGTCACAGGATGGATAACACGTCAATGTAAGGCTGAGGTCATCTGGACCCCATAGAAAGTACAAGGGTTAAGGGGAGCATAGGTGTGTCTTGCAGTTCTCTTGAGGCTCGTACGGCCACTTAAAGGGATGTCATGAAAATGGAACATACAATTGTTGCCCGTGTAGTAAGTGTATCGTAAAGTCTGAGTAAGAATAATGGATGTTGTTCAGAATTGAGACATAAAGGTGATGCTGTTGTACAGTGTAAGAATGCGAGTACTGGCTCCTTACCGATGGGGTGTGCAAGTGACACTAACTATGCTTTGATTGTCTAATTTCCTAAATACCAACAGTCAGGCTGAACAGCACTAAAGTGTGCTTTTGACAAACCGTTCTCCCCTACTAGAGAAGGATTTGGTGAGTTTCATTTGGTCAGATAACACTTAAATGTAACTTTTTCGTATAAACACTACTTACTGTATTTGGAGGGGGAAGAGTGCGGAGTTATATCCATTGACTCTATAAGTAGGAACTGGACTGAGGAACCCCTTCCTTTCCATGTTCCAAAAAGGAAGTACCTGCAGGTACTAAGAAGGCTAAAGTCCCATAGACTTCCATTGAGGAATAGACGGTTATTTCTCAGTCATTTTATTTGTTAGAATGACCATTCTTGCTCTGATGGATTTTTCTTAACATCTTTCTAGCTAAAATTTTTTTTCAATATATTTTTCTTTATTGTAAGTAAGTCAAGGTATAAACTGACCAATCAGATGCCTCAGTAAAAGCATGTGGTGCTCTCTGGCCCTGCCTCGAACGTTTGATTGACAGCTTCTCCTACTTCAAACAAGCTCACTCAGGATTGGCGACAGTAGTTCCTCTAAAAACGTGACTCAGAACGACTCTAACTAATCGCTGTCGATGGGTTGCAGTTGTTTGCAATATGGCGGTGGACGTATCAGCAAGTGACGCAAAGGCTCTGGCCTGATTTTGTGGGGGTTGGATGTAAGGCATTTCCTACCTCAACACTTGTTGTGTCCAGTTCCTACTTATACAGTCAATGGTTGTATCCCATTAACAACATTCCCACTGAGAAGCATGGGAGTGGATTCTCAACAAGAGGAAACAAAAGCTAAGGAAACTCAAAAGGGACATTGCTTGGGTGACCACAAGACTGTTTAGAAGGCTAAAGCAAGGATACAGCACACTAAAATGTGCACCTGACATTCTTAGCTCTGTTATAGGTGCCCTAAAAAGCTAGCAGCTATACTACGATCTCTGTTTAAGGCAAACTACAAAACCCATATCAGCCTGACTACACACTACTTCAATTATTTGATTACAAAAATTCTGCTTTAAATTGACAATGATAGCTAAAGTTAGTTAATTCCCAGTGTTTGTAAGAACTCACCAGGTGTACTTTAACCAAAGATGGTATGGAGAATGCTGTTAAACTGGATAAACCTACCTCCTGCACATTGAGAAATACGTAATATATTCAGTGTTTGTGGTTTATAAACACTTATTCTTTACCTGAACTTATTTTTCAGTCATGGTAAGTTTTCACATCAACTTTTATTGTTGTTGACAGGGTTTTATCTGTGTGAAGAGTAAAACCATCAGAAATGAAAAGCAAAATAAATACAAAAATTGAATTTCTGCAAACCGATGAAAATTATATATTTTTTCAAAGGTAATAAAGTATTGATCCAAAAAATAATTTTGAATCATATTGCCCACCTGAATGACCACTGTAAATGGATACAAATGTTTTGAGAAAATGGCAAAAGAACAAAGAAAACATAAGAGGAAAAAGTAGACAATCACTTGTAAAACAAACAATGACATTTATTTATTTTTTTTCGTAGCGTTTTTCTTAATTAGCCTGTTGTGCCCATTGATCATATATAATACAGTTATTATAAAAATGGCTTTTTAACTTTACACCCAAAGCAATAACAAAATGTCTTCTTAAAATATGTATGCTAAAAATACTGAGAAAGTATTTCCACTAAACGTACTTAAGTATAGCATGTGATTCGCCAACGAGACATGAGCATGTTTTGCTGTTTCTGATAAGTTTGCTTCTATCCCTTGTTTTGTTTAGTTTCTTGGTGTAGGCACTTACCAGGGTATAACAGACCACTTCTTGAACAGATAACACATCACTCACCTTGGGTATAATCAACATCTTATATTGAGTTTTGTGTCAAAAAGTTCTCCATTTCGTTCCGGTCGCCAATGCGATGAAAACGACAAAGCATAAACAGCCCGTTTGCAAATCTCCACTCCAGATACCCATTTTGTAGCTGAATTTCATTAAGCTTAATGTGATGCTGTAATCAAAAGTAGTCTGCTCCTTGCTGTAATTTAAAACCCATTAAATTGTTCACATACAGAGGATTTGTCATTACACCAACATAATAGAATATATAACAAGATTTCCAAGAAAAATCAAGAATTAATTTTTAAATAGAAAAAGGGGGGTATAGTTCATCAAAAGGCTTACACCATAGTAACTGTTATTTGTCTACTCTACGAAATCTCCCTTCCCATAATAGACAGGTGTTATTACTGTTTCTCTAACTCGTCTATGGATGTTTTGACAAAGCACAGACGGTATTGCTTGGGACCACACGGACAGTTCCACAACTCTGAACACATTTAACAGTCAATTACAGGAGAGTTGACCATCATCGTCTTCACCTTCTCTGTCTGCGTCTCTGGATGAATGGTGCTGAAGTATATCTATTTGCAGTAAATAGATCCTCTCGGTGTTGGCTTGATGCAATGCTTCTAGAGCCACCACCTCCACTGTGACAGCTGGTGGTTCAAAGTGTTCCAATCCAGTCCGACCATAGTTTCGATCGGTGCATCCAAACCGGGGATCAGCATTGGGTATGCCTTTTGAAAACAGTACATTGTTCACCCCTGCTTATAAGCGTTGTCCATTGACTGTGGTTGGCGTGAAGAGTTCAGCACAACGTGGCTTCTTAAAATGCATTGTCAGATACATGAATAACTGTGGCTTTAACTTCCACTCCACTTGGCAGTCCTTTACCCGAAACCCGCAGCTTTTCAAAGAACGAAGAGTGCCTATCGGTAGTTTCAACTGGCGTCAACAAAGCTTTGGAGTCACCTTTCGTTACATCTCCATAGATGTGTTGGTGTAGCAATAATGCACAAATATACAGGCAGCACAATGCAATCGCAACCAAGAGTACTCCAATAACAGCGATTACTCCTGGAGGCCATTGTATTTTGTTCTTGGCTGCTTGCTCTAATCCCTTGGTGGTGACATTGACACATTTGTTGTCATGGTTGTCATGAAAGCCGCGGATATCCACACATATTTTATACTGAGTGGCGGGGCTGAGATGGCTGAGGTTGAACATCTGGATGTCTGATGGAACCCGGACAGTAAACACTTGAGTGGGATGGTGAGCATCGCATCCGGTGTACCATTTGATGTTGGGGGCCAGTGTACCCGGGCTGGCCTTCCAGGTTATTACAATGAAGTTTGTCCCCACTGATTTGACCTCAACCTTAAAAGGTCCACCTGTAGCCTGGGGAAAATATCCATTCACATCTACAGAAACAGATTTCATATCTGCTCCAACCAAATTGTGTGCTACACAGGTGTAAACACCAGCCTCATTTTCGGTTATGTCGTAGATGTCAAATGTTCCTTCGGGGTGCATGTAGAACTTGTCTGAAACAGTGTTTGGCAGAAACTTGGTACCAAACGGGGTTATCCAATAGATGTCTGGCTCTGGTTCTGCAAAGGCCCGGCAATGGAGAGACACCGAGCTGCCATTCTCCACTTTAATGTGTCCCGGCATACTTTCTGGTGAAATGAGTGGCAGGCAAATCTCCATCATCTCCCTGAAGTGCACCTGTCGAACGTGCTGGCCCTCATACTCTGGAGGTTCAACACAGTACAGGGAATCCGGCTCCATGAAACGGATGTTGGTTTTGTTCATATTCATCCAGCGAATGACACAGTCACAGCGAATGGGGTTGCTGTGCATACTGACCTCTCTGAGATTGGGGAGAGACTCGACGGTAATCCTGTGTAGGGCACTCAGAGCATTGCCATTTAGCATGAGAGTTTCCAGCCGTGGTAACTTGTAGAAAGCATTAGGGTGGATGTAAGAGAGTTTGGGATTATTGGTGGCTTCAATTTTGGTCAGCTCAGGGAGGTTATTGAGAGAAAAGCTGTCGATGGAAACAAGCTCCGGCATGCTATTTATCCCCAGTTCTTTCAAATGAAGCATATCCACAAAGTCACCCCTCTGTATCCGAGTGATGGGGTTTTTATTCAGATCCAAAAACTTTAGATTTTTTACATTTTTAAGGGCAGAATGAGGCACCTCTGAAAAAATGTTATCATAGAAGGAAATGCTCTCCAAATTGTCAAGACCGGTCAGGGCATTTTCAGGAAGGTGAGAAAGGTTCATTCTGGTTAAAACGAGACTGCGTAGGTTGCTGAGAGATTTGAAGTTCATATCTTCAATAGAAAGAACTGGGTTTTCACCAATCATTAGGATCTCCAGATTTGGCATTGGTTCAAACCATTCCCTCTGAATAACTGTCAGCTTGTTAGAGTTGAGGTGGAGTCGCACAAGGTTGCTCAAGCCCTGAAAAGCCATTGCGGAAATGTATGAGATGAGATTGTGATTCAAATAGAGCTCCTGAAGGTTTGCCACATTGGATAGACATTGCTCTGGTAGCCTTTGTAACCAATTCTCCTCCATATGAAGGGATATCAACTGCGAAAGATTGCCCAGATGGATATCACTGATGGACGATAAGTTATTTTGGGACAAATCAATCTCTGTAATGTTGGCCAGGTAATCCAAAGGATTGTCAATTTTAGCAATGTTGTTTGTTTGCAGTAATAGTACTTGTGTTCCCAGTGGAAATCTTTCCGGAAGGCTAAACAGTCCCAAGTCATTACAGTCAACTGTCTGCACTTCCATGTACACTGAGCTCGGAGAAAACCAGGGTCTGATTTCACAAACGCAGAGTTTTGGGCAGTAAGGCCTTACCTCAGTAGCCACGACAAAAGAGGCCATGGCTAAGCCGATTAAGAGACAATCCACAAATGACACGTCCTTCATATTGGATTGATTGTCTCCAATAAGGAAATCGTACTTGGATGAAAAAGTCTGACTTATCTGCTTCACAGATAATGAATCATCTGCTGTTGCCGCAAAAGGTGACTGACTCACCACCTTGTTCACCAACACATGCAGCGCCACAAGGCTGCCTGGAGTCTTTTTTGATGATTCTTTGTAGCGATCCTTGACCGTAATGACCAATCACTCAATGTTGCTCCTGGGCAAACGCAAAGTAGCACACAGGGGAGAAATAGAAAAAAAATAAGAGGGACCCGATGCAATGACTACAATCCCATGTACCAAGCTCTTGTGTTATTATCCATGAAGGCTTCCTTAAAGATGAATGTCCTCATAGATCGTCTTCACCAGCTTCCAAAGTCCACAGCACCGTCCATTCCTTCCTGTATGAGACAAATAGAAAAGACAAGTGCTGTGAGTATTACACAGCAGTAGATGTGATCAGGTAATATCATGATACAAAAAAGAAATGGGTATACTGATATTAGTAGTAGGCACATTGACGCTTGTTGACATTTAAACATGCTCCACAAAACATTAAAGAACAGGTTTATATCTGCTTGACCTTTTAGGCTTCATATTGAGGTTGAACCACATTTGCCCTTATTATATGGCATTAAGTCTGGATGTTAGGAGGGGTGAGTCTACTACTGGCAAAAGAAGGCTTTATTAAGGTTTTTAAATGGCAGACGTCCCAGAGCTTATGCACTAGCCTTTGAAGGAAGCTTCAAAAATGTCGAAAGATTTGAGTAACTATAGAAACAAGTCAAGATATGCCCAGTTAGGCTCAACATGATGTCGTGTCCAAGGAGAAAATATTGACACAAAGTTAGAGTTGATCAACACATCAGGTCACTAATAACCATAATGATGACCAGCAGATGTGAAAGAACGCTTGGTTTTTCTACTGGTAGATACACATTTCTGAAGCAAATATTTAGGAGAGAATCTAAAGGAGAACTATCTAAACTGTTTTTTATGGGTTGAATGCACTTAGCTTCATTGAGTTGAAAATGAGCATTTCATTAATGCAAAACAAAAAAACTGCATCTCTAAAAGTGAGGCAGTTCATTACAAAGCTGCAGAATCGATGCTGTTTGATGCAAAGAGAAACACTCAAACTGCTTTCAATTTGCATATACAACAGAGACTGACTGATCTATTGTAATTGGGACTAATTTTTAGAGTCCTGGATGAAAGTGATGAACAATCAAGATGCAAAGAGAAAGACAATAGAGTTGAGGGGATGAGATAGTCTATTACATGAAGACCCCCTTTTTTCTTTAAATGGTAAACATGCCACACTCCTTTTGAAGTATTCAAACTTTCCATACAAATTCTTCCTTGAACCAAATCTCCTCAGTTATTTAGAAAGGAAATGTTCTATTAATGCTCATACAGACCCAATAGAGAAAAAAGTGATGTTTTTTTTAAAAGAAAAATACATATTCTAGCAACTTTCTCTTGAAAGCCATTGAGCGTCTAAAACAGAAGCCATCTTGGCATTGGTATGTAAGCCCATTTTCATGACTCATTTATTACTTCTGTAATATTTACATGTGCATTTAGGAGTGAAAGTACAAACAAAACGCAGAAGGAATCAGTTTCTTTAGAGCGTCTATTACTCATGTGTCACAGTCAAGGCCCGGGGGCCAGATCCGGCCCTCTGGGTAATATATCCGGCCCTTCAGAATATTTTATTTTATTGTTATTAATGGCCGGATGTTATCTTGCTCTAATTTCTAACTTGTATAATTTTGACAAAATATGTTTTTATGGAGAGTAAAATATTGAAAGTTATTTAAGGTTTAAATTGATTTATTCCATGATAATATTCCTGCCTGTTTTTATTGATAGTAATGTTGAAAAGCTACGTTTTTAGGGTTTAAAAGAATTTCGTTTTAGTTTGTTCAATAAATGTTTATTCTGTTCGGCCCGCGATCTTAGGTGAGTTTTGGATTTTGGCCCCCTGTGCGATTGAGTTTGATGGCTTTTTTCTGTCCCTAGGTTAAAGTCCCACTACGATCATTTTTTGATTTATTGTAAAAGTGTTCTCAGTGGTCTTATAGTTATGATTTTGCCGTTTCTAGCCAAAAAAAAAAAATTTCTTGGACATCATTTCAGCAGAGCAAAAGTTCAGCAGAAATTTGCCTCTGAGTTGTGGGCGGGACCATTGGTGCGGAATGAGCCCTCCCCAAAATTTCTACCATCCGTCTCTTTACACCAGGGGTGTCAAACTCAATCGCACAGGGGGCCAAAACACACTGTAGGTCGCGGGCCGCTAAAACAAAATTTAACATTAATATGAATTAAAAACAGGGAGGAATTTTATTCAAGAATAAATCAACGTAAACTTTAAATAACTTTAAATATTTTACAATCCGTAAAAATATTTTTGGTTAAAATTATACAAGTTAGAAATAAGTGCAACGAAACATCGGGCAATGAACAATATAATATATATATATATATATAAAAATAATATAACAATAAAATAAAATGATCTGGAGGACCGGATATAATGACTGGATCCGGCCCCGGGCCTTGACTTTGACATGTGCGTTATACACGCTCTCCTGCTAGCTTACAGCCCAACACAACCCAAAATATTGGTGCAACAAAATTGGTCACCAGTATCGGCTCTATATACACAGCCGTACAGTTTAGTTCGAGCCAGAAACCAGTTCTAGTCAACTACAAGTGGATTTTTCAGAATTTTCTACGTCATGAAAACGCTCTTTTTCAAACTGCTTTTTTTCAACTGCTCCTGATTCACAGTGATTTGAATAAAGAAATACTTAGAAATACTATTTTGTCTTCCATCACCTTAAAAATGCCAGAAGTACATGTCAAAAAACATCATTTTCATCAGAGTGGGACTTTGACAAATGCTGTTTTTAAATAGCTCGACCTTAAATATGCTAATGTAAAGTGAACACAACAGTCTTCTCTCCTCTGTGAGATGGAGATTTCCCTTTTTTTTTAATGTAGTGGCGCCTCCACTCTACAGCTGAAGTGTACCATGTAATTCGTCGTATGTGACAGCCTCTTGCTGAGCAGATGGGTTTGATGGTGCTTGTGATATTTTGGACCTAAAACATCAGGCGGCCCACGATGGGGAACAGTCAACAGAGTCGAGGAGGTAGAGGAGGAGGAGGGGGACGGAGTGTGACGGCGGCCACGAAAAGTGAGAACAAGAAAAGGGGAGAAATGATTTCATTTCATCACCCGCGCCGTTTCCACCTCAGTGGCCACGGGGGAGGCGCGAGGGCTGGGGCTGGGGAGGGAAAAGGGAAAACGGAGTTCAGCAGGCTGCAGTTCGCCCCGCTGGTAGAGCCGAGGGCCGCGCTCGCCTCTCAGCGCGGGTCGGTTCGGATGGGCGAGGCAGATGTGCAGCCCAGCGTAAACGGTGAGTCCAGAGAAGAGGTGGGGGCTGTGTGTGCGGGGGTGTTATTTTTCAAAAGCACCTGGCACTTCAATAAGCTGCTGCACCCAGAGCATTCTGATAAACAGGGTTTAGCCTCTGTCCCTCAGCGCTGGCTGCTCGGCGAGGGTTACGCAGTCAATCCGCACCCTGGCAGCGCGGCGCCGACTCTGTAATTCAACCCGGAGAGCTCAGGGTCTCACCTGTGCTTGCATCAGTTTTTCTTTTTAGTAATCACAATTACCAGCGGCGTAATGAGGTCAGGTTAATTGTTATTGCTCAGCTACATTGTGTATTCACGGCGGGTGGCTGTGACAGGGTGTGCTGTTATTTGTTTTACAGACAATTCTACTGTAATTATGCCTGAGGGGACATTTTGGATTCAATCTACATTTGGATTCCTCAAAGAATCAGCATTTGGAAATCAGGGCAGATTGGGAAAATGCAGTTTCACCAAAGCATAGGAATAAACACTTATAAAAGCTTTAAAAACAGTTTTTGAAGATAAATAGCCTGTTAATGTGGATAAAATGCAACTCTCTGTAATCTAACATCTGTTGATGCATTCTCAGTGTTCACACAAATAATAATTGAAGATAAAAATAAGCAAAAAACTATTGAAAATATTCTGTATGACTCTTCAACTGCAATTAATCCGATGAATTCTGAAGTGAAGAAAAGCAGTTAACCATTCATATGTAACCTTGCACGATAACATAAATCAGTAAATATTGACTCTGCTTCTGAATCTGCTGGAATTATCATGATTTCACAGAGTATAAGTCTAATTTTCTTGGTCTAAGTTGACCAGAGACTTATACTCAGGCATGACTTGTATGGGCTTTTAAACTTTGATAAATCAAAGCAACAACCACTAGAGGGCACTCTAGGTGTATGTATCTGTATTTTCTACTGACAGCAAAGCAGCAGAAGAAGAAATGCCACGTCGTCTGGTTTCAAAGCGGCACATAGGATTGAGGAGGTTTCCCACCCTAATCCCTAACAACTAAAATTACTATATGGATCGGGAATTTCTAGGGACACAATGCTCATTATTTTTCTTTCGTTTTTCTAAGCGCTAGATATGACGTTACCGACTTCAAGAAGGGAAAATCAAGACAATAACTTTTCAAACTTTTTAAGACATCTATTTATGAATCCGCTGTGTTCTGATGATTTATTTCACTTGATTTATTAAAAAAGTTACATTTTAACACTTTTTTTCAAAAATTGTTCGACTACAATGTGTTGTGGTCTATATTTGCTAATGTAATGAGCATCGATACACCCTAGTTCTTCGCAAAGACTTCTGGGAAATCTCTTGGCGCTTGAGGAAGCAAATTTATATAGTCCCACGCCAGCTCGACCATACCATTTCCTTTACGGGTATTATCACTATCCGGTTTGTAACTTAAGATCAGATATTATAACTTTCCAACATAGATTCGGGTTATCATGAACCCTCAAGTAACAATAATCACCTGGCTACGTAAGTAGATGTGTCACTATTTCAGGAGAGCTTGGAACACACGTCTGCTCATGACCCGGAACCAGAAAAAATGATGAAAATGTGGATGATTTATTTAAAGTTACATTTAAAAATGTTCCTTTTTTTCGCAAACATTTTTTGATTGCAATGCATTGTGGTCTATATTTGCTAATGGAGTGAGCATCGATGCATACTTGTTTTTTGCTAAGACTTCTGAGAAATTTCTAGGGCACTCAGTTTTGGAATTGTAGAGCACTAGAAAGGTATGGAAGAGTATGGACTATATGGAGTATGGGAGGAATTCGGACATAGCTTAAGAATTCAACAGATTCAGTGATTTAAAGTGATATAACGACTTTAGTTGACTTGTTTTTTATGCTATGGTTAGCTTGATAACTGTTCATGTTTTATGCTAATATACTAAATTCCTCCTATGTTACTTGAAGCTAACCAGATATCAATGTGTTACTGTAGTGAAATGTGCATGAGTTCAGTCTATTATCGGTATCTATCCAATTATTAGGATTTGCCTTAGAATCAAATGTTGGTTCTTGTTCCCGTATTTTTTGAATAAATTTCTCCCAAAAGTGCGACTTCTTTTTTTTTTAATTCTTCTGTGCATTTTTTGCAGCTTGCAGTGACTTGCAGTGAGAAAAATACAGTATGCTGACCGCGTAAATGGTCGACAGTTTACCATGATTCAAAGAGCCTCTGTTATTTAGTTGGTAACATCTCACATCTCCAGTGGTAAAGCTCCAAATTCCATGCTATCTCAAAGTTTATGTCCCACATTTAAATATATATACAGTATATATATACATATATATATACTGTATATATATATGTGGTAGTAGAAGAGACTTAAGTAATTTAGTTTTTGTAAACTTTTATTGAACAAAAATTGACCTTCTGACCCCTCCCTAAAGCTTTTCTGCATCCAGCTGCAAACACATCACTGCAGCTCACATTACACTTGTGATAAACCTAGGGTTCGAACACATTAAAAACTGAGCCACACAGGGGGATGTCCCAAGGCGGGTAGTTAACCACTTGAAAGAATAAAAAAATAAATAAATTTGTACTCCTTGGGGCCACTCCATGTCTGTTCCTTTAGAAAACATCTTTATATTTGAGAAAAAAATTCTGATCAAATTGTAATTTCCAGGTTTGCTTAAGCTTAATTGTGTTTAAAAAAATTCCCTGCTTTACAATATTTATAGACTTTATGCTTTTTGTACATTTTTCTGTGTTTTTCTGTTTAAAGAGAACAGCAAATATTTCCTAAAAAAATGTATGTAAAAAGAGTTACCTAACTTAACTGAAAATATGATTTTTATTTTACATTTTAATGATTATATCTAAGAATGTAAAAGCCTAATTGTTTTAAAAGTTTTTATTATTATCAATACAAGTGTTATTTAATTGCTTTGTGTCCTATCGAACTGCATTGCTAAATCTCCAGTCTCAGCAGCTTATAGTGCAAAGGAAAAAGTAAGCAGAAGAGTTCACTACAAAGGTTTCAGGCCATGTTCGCCTTTCGAACAGAACTGTGTTTGCTTCGCCCATTAGGTTACATAACAAGAGAAAGATTTTAATGACTTCATTTTAAGGTCCACTGACAGAGCAGGGTACAAGGAGAAGAATGCTTGCATGATTCATTCCCCACGGTTGGCAAACAAAAAGATCGGATTGTTGAAACACTATGAAGGCCTTCTCTGATGAAAATAGTATTTTTGGTGTTTTTAACATGTTCTTGTTGAATTTTTAATGATGAAGGACGTATATTAAGAAAATTAAGCTCAGAACTGCATATTTGAGTGTTTCTTTTTCAAAATCAACGTGCATCAGGAGCAGATGAAAAAAATGCAGTTTGAAAAAGATTGCATTTGTGACGTAGAAAATACAACGAGCAGGCCCCATCACACCAGTTTTACACCAAGATAGAAGAAACAGCTTTGAATGAAAATCAATTCAGGATTTTTTCTGTTTTGATATCAAATGTTCGTTGTGAAAATACACTGGAAAAACCGAAAAGTTACACAGACATCCAGCATTAATACATCTCTAGCACAGTTATAACTGCATCTTCGAGAGATCTTTCAGTATTACACACTCAGATTCATGACAGATTATTGCATCTAAGAAATTAATAGAAATGAAAAGCCTTTTTTTTCCTTTCATTTTCCACTTGGGAAACTATGTAATTTGTTTGACTAATTTTCTTAAATAAGTTTGATTTACAAGATCTCCAATCAGTTTATTTTATATCTAACCGAAAGTAATTAAATGTTGATTATTTTAATCAAATATCCATTTAACCCCAGCGAACCCAAACACAATTTTCGTCAAAGCTTTAGCCTTGTAAAACTCACTAAATCAAAGAATTGATGGAAAATTAATTTTTTTTTAAATCAATTTTTTTTACTTATAATGAAATTCACAGAAAACATTTTGCAATATAATATTTTAATGTTTAATGTAAAATTTTTGTTCACAACAACATTATTTAAAGATGTAAAAAACATTTAAAACATCTCAAACTGGATCAACATATGTTTTATAAATATTTAATTAATGACAAACTTTGCATTATTTCAATATAGCAAGTAGTCATTTATAAACATTAATAAAAATAGATTAGTTATTCTCACAATAAAGTTCTGAAAATTAGCAAAACTTTTTTACCGCCAAAAGTGTCAAGGAAGCAGCCATTTTAAAATCACCAGGATAAGAACTTTAACTGCCCCTAGTGGAATGATGAGGAACTACAGGGCAGAACATTAACTAATGAGATAGGAGTCATTTATTGCATGTTTCAAACATAAAAACATTGTTATATTAATTATATTAAAATTAATCTGAGAATTTTTTAATGTTAACTTTGAGAACCAGCAGTTAATATCATCTTTAAAAAAAAGTTTTCAATTAAAAAAAAGGCAAATTTTACCCAGAGGGTTCTTCAGGGTTAAATGCCAGTTTTATTTGGCAATGAAGGAGATTTTTTCTTCTTATATCGCTATATATTGAGTAAAAGTAACCGGAATCAATGAAAACAACAATGCTTAGAACAAAGAGTGATAGTGCAGCTTTTTTATCCGCAGAGATACAATGAAGGGCATTTACGGGAAATTGATCTGAGAATTTTGTGATGTCAACTTCCCTTCTTTTAAACCAGAATCCAGTCAGGTAACCCGTCCAACTCATCTGCATGAGGTTGCACACTCACTTTGGTGTTGCACAACTGCATTATGCAGAGCTCAGGAAGGAGGTAGTCTATATTCAGGAGGCTCTGCAGCGTGACTGTTATGCCTATGGAGTCCACACAAACCCATTAGTAAAGGCAGAGCAGGAGTGGGGGGAGGGGGGTAGAGATCTGGAGGACATAATGACTTGCAGGGGAGGAAGTTGTCCAAGTGTCAGTATGGATGCGTTAAATACCCCTACGGACGCTGCTGTGAGAGGAAATGTGGCCATGAAGATAAACGATCCCGAATCCAGTCAAAGATTGGGATAAAAATAACAAAACATGCTTTCTGGCGTTAAATAAAAGCAACAAACGGAATAAATGTTTATTTATGTGTTTGAAGTACAAGTATTTCATGGACGGATGTGCATAAGCTTCATGTAAGTCCGGACGGTATCTGCAAATACCTGGCAGGGGGCTTGAGATAGGATCTCCTGTGACCCGATCTGCACCTGCACTCGCACATTAAACCCAAACTGTGACATTTGCTGTTGGAGCCTTTTATAGGTCAGGCGGAGGTGTTCAGTCATGGCTCGCAGGAAAGGTAGAGGCAGGCGCCTCAAAGCAGCAGCTCCATTACAGGAGATTGCTGCTGGTTTTTCCCACCCTTTTTTCTGTGTTTGTTTGTTTTTGTAAACTTTGGCAGATGTTCGTTCTTGATGTGAACATTACACCAAACAAGCTCCTGCACCTGGGCTTACTACAAAGCAACTTCAGCGACGTGAACTACAGCGAGGTTTGTTTACAACCACCAGATTCAATTGCCACCATTAAACACTTCGCACCCAGCCCAGACGAGCTTTGAACTCGACGGCGACATTATCTTTGAAGTTAAGCGAAACAGCCGATCACACGATTACCTGTTGACACCTGGAACGAACAAGCCTCAGCCTTCGTAGGGAGCTGGGTATCATGGTATCAGATAGAAAAATAAAATCTTCTCACTCATAGGGAACAGGTCCTACATAAATATAACACAGAGCAGAGGCATAAAAGACTTGTGAACTTGTGTGTTGAGTTGCAAGTAGAGCCTTCTTACATCTTATTATTCATATAAAGAAATTGGCAACTGCTTTTCTTAAAGAACCTGGTTTTGTCAAGGTCAACTCAACAGAATCTTGGTTTCTGAGACAAAGACAGGTATTATCGTTGACCCTTGTCTTTGGTCTTTTACGTTTTGACTTTGTGCAAGTTGACTTCTTGATAGCCTGCCCCATTACTAGGGTCAGAGCTGCCTGGTTTTATCTTTTTGTTCTTGTTATGTAAGGAAATGTCTTACAGTCATCATCTGTGAATCGTAGATGTTGTAGGCATTTCAAGCGAACTAATGAGGATATGTCTGGTTCTGGTTCCTAGACCTTGTCTCCACATTTATGGCCATGTTTTGTTTTAGCATCTTATGAATCTACTACCATTAGCCTTAAGACTAGTCCCAAAAACAAGGGTTAAAAAAAACACCTGAAAATGATTTCCCAAAATTGATTAGGGGATTTTGGATCCTTTCAAAGAGCACAGCAATGCGACAAACACTGCTCACATTCAACACTCGACTTTAGGGCTCCCACGATTAGTCGCAACTATGCCAACTATTAAAATGGTCATCAACTAATTTGGTAGTCGAGGCGTCGTTTTTTTTCTTTGTTTGTATTTCAAAACTACAGTGTGCGCTTTCTAATGACGGGTTTGCCATTCTCTTTGACACACACGCGCAGTGGTGCTAATCCGGGTCAGTAGTGATGTCACAGGAAGCTCTGGGACACGGAGCTTGAAAGTGTGGGAAACATACAAAAAATAAAAGAAAAAAGGGTTTAATGCAATATCTGCACGGCTGAACTTTCATGGCAGAATTATGGTGAGGCATTACATTAGCTTCTTCAAGCACAATTAACCTAAAGTCGCAAAAAGCAGCATAATAACCACAACATTACAAAGATATCAGATTTATGGGCGCTTCGCCAAACTGAAAAATATTCGGTCTGCGCATGTGCAGTGGGTGTAGCTATAAGGATTTATAGAACATCGACAGGAGAAAACTACTGCTGTTTTAACCCGTGATTGGAGCTTTTCTTCATTTTTTCTTCCCTCTTTTTAACAATACAATGTCTCAAAGCACTTTGTTTATATGGGCATTGTGAGTTTTTATGTATATGAATATCTTGAGTTCAAGGATGTCAATAATGTTTTGCTTTTAAAAATGGGTCTCGGTAAGCAAATATTTTGGGTGAGTTTATATGCTTAACATTTTAACTTTAACAGTTAAACATTTTAAAATACTTTATACAAGCATGATTGATCAAATATATATTTTAAAGGTTTAAATAAATAAATGCAGG
>NC_050534.1:8780447-8782641 GCF_002922805.2 Oryzias melastigma | reverse complement strand
ACTATTGTCTATAATTTTAGGTAGCATAAAGAGTAATTAAACACTTCAAGTTTAAAGCTAATACTGGTTAAGATGAGTGTTTTACATCCAGTCGCTGCGCATCCTGATTAGTCGACTAATTGAAAAAAATAATTGGAGATTAGTCGACTATAAAAAAAATCGTTTGTGGCAGCCTTACTCGACTTTCAAAAAAAAAACTGCTAAGAACGAAGGAAAAAATATGTCAAAGTGTAGTAATGGAGGTGTGAGAACTTGTCTACAGAAATCAGATTTACCCCAGAAACCAGCTTCCTTAGATGTGTGTAAATGCAATGTGGGAATTGCAGATTTGTACTAATGCACTATTTTCTACTGCATTTAGAAACCCTTTTTTGAAAAAATAAAATAAAATAAAAAGCAACTGTGCACCTTCTAATCTGGAGTACTTTATATATGGATTAAGGGGAGGTATGTGGCACTCAAAATACTTGGTTAGGTGTTACTGTGAATACGCCAACACGGCTAACATGTAGTCCTAGCGTAGTTAGCATAGTCACAGCGTAGTCACAGTAGCAATTGTTTTAGCGGTATCAGGTTGTTTCATTACATGTTGAAAACATTGTTTGAAGTTACATGTATTGTGAATACGATGATATTTCTAATGTGGCTAACATGTAGCGTGTGACAAATGAGTTCTCTGACTCTTTTGCTTTGCTTTATAGATCTTTGGTCTATTTCTAAAATAGACCATTCCTTGACGTGCGCCCTATAATCTAATACGCTCTATAGTGTGAAAAATATGCTACTCTTCACAACAATTATGGTACAATTCTGCTGATAACTGTCTGCTTTTTATATATAAGATGATCACGAGTGCATCAGTCTGCGACAGACCTGAACATGCCATCCGTGATGCGATCACCTGTCAGTTTATGCAACAGTTACATCGGGAGGCGTCACCTTGTTAATTACTACTTCACTTGCAATTTTTACACACCTTACAAAAAAATATGGCAGCAACGACACTCGATCATCACAGTTTCATGTAAAAACTGAAAAGAAGCCACACATCTAACTGGGATCTTAAAAAAATGTAATAGGCCACAGGATGAAACCCTGTGTGCACATGGAAAATGACAGGATCAAAGCATGAACGTATCAGAGCTAAGCTCCCGTTATTGACGCAAACAAGGAAGTTGAAGATGTTGCAGCCCTCCAAAAGAACACTAGTGGTAAGTAGTTACCATTTATTAAATTTTTATAAAGTCAGACACCTTTACACCAAAACTTATCAGACTGACAGCCTGAAGTTAAAATACTTATTTTATATTTATTGGTTCGTAATAGCCGTATCTTCACCGAAGAGTTGCTGGCATAGGCAACTCCATTATCCTGAAAGCAATTAAGTGGGTTTACAAATGGATGGATCGTAGTATTGTCCATTAAAGTTCATTAAAATTAAAGTTGTCACACACCTAAGTTTGCAAAATTCGTTCTCTACGTTTGACTCTCTATTATCGGTGAGTTGGAGATACAGCCGCGTTCAAAAATCTTTTGGTGGTTTAACCCGTCCAAGTGTCAAGTTGGGAGGCATTGGTCCCATTTTTAGAGTCTTAGGTATGACTTCACTATAGATTTGACATTATACTGTTAGGCCACTGAGTTGCCTTTGAGCTCATTTTTTTCCTTTCAAAGAAAACTTTTTCCTACTTTACTGCTGAGAAGCATAAATTAAGAAACTAATGTACTTGTTTCATTTTAGTCTTGGCATGTGGAATCTAATGGTTAACCTTAGAGATGTGTATGTTTATAGTCAGAACATACCGCGAAACAAAGCCAATTAAGGATGTCAAACCTCCACCTCCCTGAAAAACGGAAATGTTGCCCATTCCTTTACAACTTTAAATTGTTGCATATTGGCACAAAGCCACTTTTCTCTACTAGAATCCACTGGAGTTGCGTAAATGGTCAACGGTTGTTCAGAGCGTGCGTTATTTAGGTGAATTTGACATTTTTGTGGACTAAATTGGCAAAAAGTTCAAAAGTTACTCAGCTTTTGGAACTAATTTATAATCTTAAATTATTTGTACGTAATCTTTATTTTCAGTGATTAGTTATTGGTGTTATAATCTAATCATAAATCAGTAGAAAACATGAGTATTGAGCATCCCTAATCTATACAAAACTAGCAGCACTGCTTTGAGGAAGAAAGTCA
>NC_050534.1:8773861-8780440 GCF_002922805.2 Oryzias melastigma | reverse complement strand
AAAAAAAAAAAAAAAAAAACAGTGTCGGCTGTCTAGGAAGGCACGTCCGTACCAGAGGGATAAAAGATCAATTTGACAGAATTATTATGGCTTTATAGGTGGAACAGAATCACGTTTATTCACCTTCAAAAATGATTTAATACATATTTTTCTTTCCTACAGCTCCTACATTTTCTGCAAATTAAGGATCAAGGACAAGTGGATGGAAACGTACTTCTCAGATTGATGCTCTTGATGTCCTCAAGCAGATATTTTCAAAATGTGTTACGGCAATGTCGCTGCATGAAAAGCAGGTAGCTGTAGACATAAAAAAAAAAGATTTTCTTTCAGTTCCGTTATTCACAGCTCTGGTTAATTAAAACAATCTTTGGTAGGACTGAAGTCCTCAGAATCTGTTTAAATGCTGAACGTTGAGTTTGACCCCGTTGCCCCGTGCTATGTGTCTATTTTGTGGTGATTCAAAAATATGTCATGAATTTTTCTTGATGAATGCAGCGCCGCCCAAAGATCATCTGCTCTCGTCGGGAAATGGCAGCAGATTTGTCGGGCCAGGGCTACGTTTAATAGGATCACCCACTGTCAAGGTGAAAAGCTTTTTCCTTTGCATCTTGGCAGATTCCTCCCCACTACCTCCCCCACTTTCCCACCGGGCCACCTCCATTACACTAACACCGTGGCTGTTGCAGACGGTAATGGCATCGATGCAGTTTGATTAGAGACAAGTGAGATATGACCACTTTTCGTTTAACGAGCGTGCACCGTCAATCCTGATTGTATGGTCGTCCTGACGACTTCACAAGAAAAGCTTGACTCTGGTTAGAGCTGTCCGAACAATTTGTTTATTGATATAAGTTCTAGATCTCCGATCTTTGCCTCGACACCATGGATTTACTTTCTTTGTTGGCTTGGGTAATCACAGATGGCCCGTCTCAAAAGGAGCTGACCTGTCAGGGGTGGGAAAATAAAAAAAAAATAAAAAGATCCCTCTATTAGGCACCACATGAAATCCTAAATAATGGGCTCGGGTAGCCAAACTCGCCGGATATGGGTCTTTGCAGAGCAGCACTCGGGCCCTCTGGGAGCTGATTATGAGGCCGGCACGGTTTAAGCGGTAACAAGGCAGAATTGCATCTGCTGAGACATTACAATCACTGTGGTAAAACTGGATGGGAGACGTAAAGGTCAGACGTAAGTGGAAAGTAGGGCAAAGCTGAATTGCCTCCTCTTTCAGGAGAATAGCCTGCGTATTGTAGAGACGGTTCACTGGGAATTTTGATCCTCTGGTAATAAGCCTTGGAGGGGTTTCTGCAAGTCTCATAAAAATACAAACCCTTCAGTCTCTATTGCGAACTGTGGATCTTTTCGTTTAGCTTTTTTTTTCACATTAGTCTGCAAATAAATCCAATGCTGAACATTTCTCTTTATGTTTCTTGTTAGCACGATGACCCAAAAGGGGAATAAAGGATGGAAAAAGTCAGTCTATTCTGTAGAACAAGGTTTCTGTCTTACCCAGAAACCATCCTCTCTTTTCATGTTACCGTCTTCCTTACAATATTTCAACCTTTGATCAGAAGATCGCAGACTCGATTCCTGCCTTGCCCGCCCATGTGTCAAAGTGTCCTTGGGCAAGACACTGAACATTGGCTCTGGTGGTTACGGGTTGGGGCCAGTGTAGGATCCGCCAATAATGTCTGAGTGTGTGTGTGTGGGTCAAAGGGACAGTGACTGTAAAGTTACGTTCACACCACACTATGCAAAACGTGTTCACGTGACCACTTTTAATGAAATGCCTATATGCGTGTTTCGGACCTCTGCCTTCAGCTAGGCAAGTTTTTACAACCGTTATGGGGCTGTACAGTCAGCGCACAATTGACCAATCAGGGACTCCTTGTCTAGTGGGAACACCATGGGCATTACTTGCATTTAAAGAACCCGTGCTCGGCGCATTCTTGAACTTGTGTCGAATGTCCGGTGTGTCCATAGATTTAACCACCTTGGCCCTTAAAGGATGGTAGTAGTGTTATTTTAGTATGCACCATTTGCCATTTGTTTTCCCCTAGATTTTGCCCACTGTACCATGCAAAAAAAGTTTTCATTGGTCAACTCATTTCCTCCAATCTTTTCTTTAAACAACTTTTTGACCTTGCAAACTAATAACGGTAATTCTTGCATCTATCCCAAGGCTACTACAGAATAAGTATTAGTCATTTGGATCATTGGGAGATAAAGGCTTTCTACTTACTTCTTTGTGACCGACTTTACATTATACAAGTCGATGAAGATTCTCATCCATTCAGGTGACATCTTGAATTTGAGTCATAGCATCTGGACTAAATGTTCTCTATTCAGAGAGAGTCCAGGTAACATGACTCAAATTCATGTTAACTTTGTACACAGTAAAAGAACATCTAAGTTTTAGAAGTTCAGTTAAATTTTGTGTTTTCTTTTTCCAGAGGAAGTCAAAAAGACTAACCGCAGGAGTATCATTAATTTGGGTTGTGACGCAAACCGAGTCCAGACCAGCAGATGCCTTTAGCTTCATGCTGCCATTTTTAAGGTCATTACACCAAAAGTCACATGATGCCTTTTCAGAAAATGCCCAAATACTCTCAACTAATGTAACTCTAACTGTTTACGCAACTATTCCAGTGGATTGTTAAGCAGAGAAAAGCAGCCTTGTGCTGGTATGCAACACTTTACAGTATGAAGTGTTTCTGCAATCAGCGTAAATCAACTGGTTCTATCGTAGAGAAAAGCAGCTTTGCACCACTATGCTATGCTTTACATTAGTAATTTGTTATCGATGCAAAGCTGATATAAAAGGCTGCTTCTCTTCACGTCAGAATCAAATGATTCACACTTATTGTGTAAACAGCTGAAGAGTTAAGTACATCAAACAGCGTTTTATTTATCTCCATTGGTAAAGAGTTCAAAGTATTTCAAACCAAACAGATTGAGTTAAGATTTTGCCCTTAACCCAAGATCAGGAATACCAGCAAGCTGTGTAATTAGATCAGGGATAGGCAACTCCAGGCCTCGAGGACAGCAATGTCTATATAATTTCCAGATATCTAAGCCCTACTCATGACTGATCACCGGGTTCAGGTGAGTTCAGCCAAGTAGAACATGCCAGCACGGAGTGTGTTGGAAAACATGCAGGATTGCGGCCCTCGAGGCCTGGAGTTGCCTATCCCTGACTTAGATACTGCCAACAGATTTAAGAACACCATGCTTGTTCTTGTTTCGGTTTTGATGACTTTTAATTATTTGGGAAAAACAATTCCAACCTTTCAGAATATACTTTTTTTTTAAATAATTGATCAAATGCAATTGATTCAAATTATATTTGTTGCCAAAAAGTACCAAAAAATGTCCTTAGCCCTACTTGTTATGACATCCTGTGTTCTTTCAATGATATTACCACCTCAGATATCTCTGCTACACCGTTCTTGTGACATGTGCACCTCTATTAAGATGTGCTCTTCTAAAAAGTGTTCTTGCATAGTATTAACCCTTGTCACCATATTTATATATGTCACCAGGGACACCTTGATAACGACATACTGTGAATCTGTGACTGTTTACCTGATCACTGTGAATCCACTAATTCTGATGTGTATAAAAGCTACTTTTCGTACTGGGTTTGCCCCAATATGCTAAATGTCTTTGCAAAGTTTAGCCTAACGGCGCATATTCCCTTTTCTCCGCATCACAACCCGCTGGAATTACGTTAACTGCTTTAACCAACATATTCTCACTCCTGGGTCGTCATATATCAACGTATGGTTCGGGCCCCCTCCGTGTCACTTTTTGACGTTTTGGGTGTCATCAACTTGTCGTTTTTTGACCATTAAAGCAGGGGGCCCCAACTTCTGGGCTGTAAACCGGTACTGGTCAGAGGGCCGCTTGGTACTGGGCCATAGACGCTAATTAAGGGTCCCCAACCGGATCTGTACTGGTACCCTAACCTGGTACTGATTCCTGCCCGATACTAGATCTGGTAACGCTTCCCGAGGGTTGGAGACCCATGATTTAATGGGAAGAGCTACCAGGTCAAAAAAACGAACAGCCAGCACGCCAAAAACCGACGAGTTGGGGACACCCAAGACGTCAAAAAGTGACGCGGAGGGGGCCCGAACCATACATCCATATTTTAAGAGTCGGGAGCGAGAATGTAGAGCTTCAACGGTTGAAGAGTTAGTGTCAATAGAATGTCAACACTGGAGCTAAAGCTCCGGTGTAAAAAGGGTTTAATAACAACAAACCATGATGGTCGAATTGCAGATCTGACAGTAAAAGACCAAAACACTTTTAGATAATCAACCCTGCACCGCAAGGTTGAGCAATTTCCTTGCTTTCCACCCACTCGTCTCTTACTTGCTGCTGATTAGTTCCATCAGATCGTTTTAGGTTCTGAACATCCTTGATCCAAGTCATCAGAATCTATTGGGTCAAGGAGAACTTGAAGAATAAAAACCTTAATTGGCAGGATTCCTCCAAGAGACAAAATGTGCAGGAATACGATTACTGTGCGACCATTTGTTGGCAGACGTCACTAAATCCTATGTAGTTTTCTTTGAAAATACACCCTATTTTCAGAGACTAGTAAAAGTGACGATGAAAGTGTCCTGACATCCTGCAGAACTGAGATCCGGCTCGGTATACATTCGGCGTAAGCTCCACATTGGGTGTCGGCCTCTGGAAGGCTTAACTGTCCCTCCCTCTGCCCTTCACCTCATTGATTTACTATTATGCTTCCTCCAAGGTAAGGAAGAGTCCATTAAAGGGAACCTTCTGAGCGTGTATGCATAATGAAGGCTCGCCGTATGCACGCATGTGTGTCCGGTCCGTGAGCTGATGGAAGCCTCACATCGGCGGCCATGAATCAGCGGCACGTCGGCCGTTAATGTAAAAATCGATGTTCCGAATTAACCACAGCAACCCGGTTCTTTTGGCTCCTCTCTGGACAGGATGTGCCCTTGGGCTGAGTGAGGGGGTTCTGCAGGTACACCTGCGCGGCCGGCACGCCAGCACCAAAAACAGGAGGAACAAAAACCTCATTGGCATAATGGCTGCTCAGCCGGAGCACAGCCGGTCCCCTCGTCTAATTCGCATAGTGCTGCATCCATTAAAATTAAACCAAGGTATCCAGCTTAAGGCTGCAGCTGATAAGGTCAAAGGCGTAGCGAACATTCCTACCCTCATTTCCACCCCCCCCCTCAACATAATCGCACTCACTCTTGACAAAAATCTGCATAATGTTTCATGTCTAGCTGCTAGCTAGAATGAAAGAGGGAGGTGTGAGGAGGGGATGACAGGCAGGGGGGGAATGGAGCCAGCGGCGTATCCCTCAAAGTCAGAGCCAAATTGAATCTGCAGGTGCAAATGTGGCGTGTGTGCTGCCTCGGAGATGCACAGCTATCTATATTTATATGAATAAAATATGGCTGGTCAAGGGGGCCGCGGGCCTGCGGGGAATAAGTTCCTACGGCAGACAGAATCAATCATTATATGCCACTGAAATGCATTTATGGCGAGCTCGGACCTCTTTATTAGGATTTCACGGGGTTTGGCGCGGTCTACCACCCTTTAATTTTTTTTTTTTGTTTTCATTCCACATCGGCAGGATCTGGCCGCTCCACGCGGATGTAATTATATGCGCGTCTCTGCAGCTTCATCAATATCCGACAAATGATACAGCATCACCGACCATTTCATTAGAGCACTGACAGCCTCTACTGCATGCATTAATGTAAACGCAGAGCAGATGGACAGCACGGCAGCGCTCCTCCTCCTCCTCCACCTCCTCTCAAGTTGGAATCTGCAATATGGACGAATGTCTTTATCCTTGATTTGGCTCCAAGCTTTCATTTGTTTTCTAAACACCTTGACAGGTTTTATTTTTTGTCTTCTACAAGCTTTTATTCATTTTTTTGTTTTAGTTCCAAGCTAAATAAATGTCACTGGACACAAAAAGGGAGCTTTGCTTCCCTTCCTGACCTTTGATACAAACCAAAAAAACACCCAAATGTCATAGGATGTAGTCAACAAAAGTGTCTTTTCATCGGAAACTTTTACTGTTTTCTCAGAGTTTTCGTCCTTTTATTTGATTTGAGCGCTTGTCTACGTGAGGACTTTTTTTTTTAAATCAAATAACCACTACAAGGAGACGGTTGGACGAAGAGGGCCACCCCAAAAAACCAACTCCACTCCCGATGCAGCCGTGGAGTCGGGCACCCACACATCCACTCAACCCTGTGGAAAACCTGCTGGGAAAAAAGGGGAATTAATATGGAACACCCACACCGTGCTGCCTGTCATGCTCTCAAAGGCTCCACATCGCCACTGCAGGTGCCAAAACCTTTCCACCACCAGCACCACCGTATCCTTCCACACGCAGATCAATAGGCAATTCGCAAAGCCACTCACTTAAAGCATATGATTTGTTTTCGAACATGTATTATCGATTTGCTTTGAACAAATGTGGTCAAATAAATGAAGCCACCCGTCTGCTTTGGTGACTGTTGTCTGTAAATGTCACGTGTGGGGGGGACATTTGAAGTTGGGGTGCAGCATAAA
>NC_050534.1:8761349-8773464 GCF_002922805.2 Oryzias melastigma | reverse complement strand
TGCGTCTGGACGTGAAAACTCGACACGCACGAGCGCAAAAATACATGTCTTTCTATCGGAGAGTTTGTGCGTAAAAAGGAAAAAAATATATATATCCAAATTTGCGCATCACGCTTATAGTTCCGCAAAAGCGCGCCTCCACTTCTGAGGGGGGTGGGGGGGTTGAGGCCGGTCATCAGCCTAATTAGTCTGCAATGTTTGCCTCTTATTCGAAACGCCACCAAACTGCCTGATGGGAGGTTTGCAGCGATCAGACTCAGCATCCGCTGGCAGATTTTTAGGAGGAAAAAAAAAGATGCGCAAAAGCAGAGAATGCGCCACGGATCCAACCCAGATGGATCATTTAGGATTATTAAAACTCAAACTTACCTGATGTAACCATGGTTGCAGATGAAGATGTTTTTTTTTTTTATTCGTCTATATTCCCATCAAGTGAGAAGAGAAAGCCTCCCAGCGCGCAAAAGCAGGCAACAATGTGTGGTCGTTTCACGCAGCTGATGAGAAATCAGTTCTCCTCCGTGGAGAGAGAGGAAAAAAAGAAGATATTCTGGATGAAGGAGGGAAAAATGAAATCTAAAAGAGTCCGAGAAGGAGGAGGACTGATGCCCTTCACGTTCCGGCTGTTAAGGGCGCATCTCTTCCCTCTCATCAAGTGTCAGGCGGACCACATAGATGCGCCGCCGTCTCCTCGGCGAGTCATTAATATCAGCACAAACCCCCGACTCTCCAGAGAACAGCCAATGGCGTCAGAGAAGCGGGCGGCATCGCCGCTCTGATTGGCTGGAGGGAGCCGTCGGTCACATCCCTGAAGCCCTGCTCTCATCCGCTTCTGCTGGAGGTGAAACACACTGTAAAAAATAGCAGCGAGTCCACTGTGGAGAAACGAAATACATAGACGAGAATCAAATCGTCAAATTATTAGGAATAAATGTGCAACTTTACCAGAATAATACCAGAACTAATACCAGAATTTTTATATTGCAAGAAATATGTAAAAACTTTACAAGAATTGAATAGTAAAATTATGATTAAAAGTAAAACTATTACAAGAATAAAGTGGTACAATTATAATAAAAGTAAAAATATTAGAAGAAAAAAGTAGTAAAATTATAATAAAAGTAAATATATATATATATATTACAAGAATAGTAAAATTATGAGAAAAGAAGTAGTAATTTTGGAAAAAATAAAGTTGTAAAAAATTAAAGTTGTAATATTACAAACTAAATGTAAAAAAACACAAGAAAAAAGTCGTAATTATACAAAAATTGAGTCATAAAAGTATTTTTGAAAAATTACAAGAATAAAGATATTCTTGTAAAACAAGAAAAATATTAGAAGTCATTAAAATATGAGAAAATATTTTAATTTCATGAAGTCATAGTGTGAACATGAGTAAAAATTTACAATAATATCGTTGTAAAGTTGTAAGAATTAAGTCATGTTTTACAAGAATAAAGTTGTAAAATTTAAAGAAAAAAGTTGCAATTATAATATGTGAATGTAAAGAAAACCCTCAAAATTAAACAGGAATAAAGTTGTACATTTGTAATAAATAGTTCCAATTATTTATGAAAATAAAATAGTAGAATTATGAAAAATGTAATTTGACAAGAACAAAATCATAAACTGAGAAAAATACAATGATTTTATGAGAATATAATTGTAAATTGTGGGGCTAAATAATTTAATAATAATAAAATCATAAAATAGGGGAAATATAATTTTATGAGAATAAAATATGTGAAAAATTGAAAGTTTCTTAGTAGAATTGTACATTTAAAAAAGTTATAATTTCATGACCATAAAATTACAAATAGTGAGAGAAAAAAAATGTAGAATTTTTCAAAAAATGAAATATTAAAATTATGAGAAAAAAAGTAAAATATATATATATATATATATATATATATATATATATATATATATATATATATGAAACATTTTGAGAAAAAGTTTTCATTTTACGAGAATAAAACTATAATATTATGCTGTAAAGTAAAAATAAAGTTGTAAAATTAAAAGATAAAAGTCACAATTTAACAAGAATAAGGTAATAATATCATGAGAAAAAAGTCAAAAATTTACAATAATACATTTATAACATTGTGAGAATGAAAGTCATTTTTTTAATAAGAATACTTGTAAATTATGAGTAAAAGAGTCAATATTTAACAATGTTAAATTTTTACTCAACACTAATGCGTCATAATCCTCTTCCTCAGGAACCCCACTATGACCTCTCCCTTATAAAAATGTCAGTGTTCTTGCTGGAGTTGTTCTAAAGCTACACAGAGGATGACGAATTCAACAAATGTAGTGATTTTAGTTGACTTGTCCACATAGGAAATATCTAACCCCCCGTTTGATGTGATTTATTAAATGCGGGGAAGTAAACTGGGGTAAAGTAGCTTTTCACTGCCAAAGGGCCCACAAAAGTAATTGTACCATGGGTCCTCATCCTTAATGGCCTGTTTTATCATCTGTAGTTCTGGGCGATGTTGAAATCTGTATCCACCAGATTCACAACAGTACAAAAACATCAACTGCATAGAAATACCGACCATCAGCACAGAGTATAAACCTCAAAGTCCTTCTAACTTGGCAACATGGTACCAGTGACATGTCATTTTCCCAATTGTGAAGTGTGGCGGCCTCCAAAACCTTTAGTGTGAAGATGGACGTGGAATGTCACCTCACTGAGGAGACTGTAACTTGTAAAGAGGCTGATCGGTACGGGCTACAGACAGTTAGGCTTTCCCCATACCCTTTTCTGGGCTCTGAAACCCAACTCCTTGAAAGGAGTTTGACTGTCTTCCACTCTAGTGATGTCCATAGCAGAAGCAGTGCAGGTTTGGTTATAGGCCACCTGGGTGTCTGGGTCAGGGACCGGTCTACTAAAGTAGTTTGGGGTCAAACAGCATCATTGAGTACCCTACCTTCTAGAACTCTCTAGAAGCCCCAACTTGTGACTTAAATGTTCTTCTATGAGACTTCAATGCTCATATGGGCAATGGAAGTGATACCTGAAGGTTTTTGTTAATGGATTTCTCTGACAGTTATTGTACAAAATCCATATTTGAATGCAAGAGAGTCTTAGAGTGCACGTAACACCAGGACATCCTTGTCAGGAGGTGCTGGTGTTATCATCTAATTTTCGGTTGTGTATCTTAGGCACTCAGGGGAAGAGAATGAGAAATGGGGAGGCTGTCAACCAAGCACTACCTAGTGGTGTGCTGGACTTGTTGGTGAAGGAGGACAAACTACTGGAGTCTGGTTGAGCCTACCATTGGAAGGGTCTTTAGCTTCCACATCCAGGAGAGCATTAACCAAACTGAGGAAAGCTGGAAAATGTTGTCCACTTCCAATAACGAATCAGCTCTTTGATGCTTTTGCCTTGAAGACTCTGGTGTCTACAGGAGCAACAATCAACAAACCTGTTGATGGTCACCAGAGCTAGGAGATACTGTCAAGCTGAAGGAGTGTTAGTGAGTCTGGTTGGATTGTGAGAACCTCCAGTTAAAGCAGAATTTAGCAAGGGCAGTTGCATGGGCAAAACCATTCAGGTAGTTCTAAGGCTACAAAGAAAGACTATTGGACAAATTCAAAGAAACTGACACACTATTCAGAAGACATTCTTCGCCAGTACGGTCTACAGTGCAGTTAGTGAAAGACTTTGACTGAAGACATTGTTAAAAGATGAAAGGAATACTTTTAGAACCTCCTCAAAGAGATCACTGGAAGTCTGATTGGAGTTTGCTCAAACAAATCCATATATTCAGTAGGAGTCCAGTCTCATGCAGGATTTCATCTCTGTTTTTTGCAGACGATGTCGTTCTTTTAGCTTCATAGTAAATGAGAAACTGTTCCCAACTGATCCTCCTCTCCGGATAGGTGTAGAGCTCCTTTTTCAACTCACAAGCAAGGGAAGGGAAGAGATTTCCCAGAGTTAATACGGTCGGTGCATTGACTCTATGTAGTGAAGAATAACAGGTCTATCAATGTTCCTATAGCCTCGCGGATGGTCATGAGCTTTGGGTCAAGATCAAAGGTACAAAATATAATTTAACTGATGAGATCCTGTTTTCTAAAACATTGAAATTGAGTGACAAACAATGCAATCCATTCCTAAAATCAGCCCCAGTGAGGCCAATAAACAGCTTTGGATGCAGGTCATGTGACTTTGAAATGCCACGCTCTCATTTATAACCCCATTACACATTGATTATAAAATAGAATGAGTTTCTGCAAAGTAACACAAACCTGTCATCTACATCTACAGGTTAAACTAAATATTTCAACAGCATCATAATTCATTGTATAACAAGCCAACAAGCTCTTATAGTGCAGTGACCTGACTGCTATTGTGTAGTTTTGAACCAGCTTTAAACAAAAAGTGAAAGGGATGCCTCTTGGCTGCCACCTATCGCTTTATATATATATAAACGATGAATTCCAATCATTCTGTTTTATGAGTGGGAGCTTGAACTGTTCCATCAGTTCCTCACATAAGTTATTTGCATTTTGTCCGGAGGGTAAATCCACCTAAAAAAGGGACACTTCCAACACAATAATCACTAACAGACAAAGATAATAAAAACAATTCAATTATACACATTTGTTTTAAGGTTCATGTCATTTTCAATGGGTATAAGAGAGATAGTCTTTGATAAAAAAAAAAAAAAAAAACTTGATTAAAAATACTGGCATTTTCCAGTCAGAACTGAGGGCTTGTTTCAAAAAGAAGTAATTTCCTCTTGACTTGGTGTTATAAAGTTTAACTTTATTAAAAAGTATATATTTATAGATGATTTGGGCCTCTATCAGTCCTAATATCTTACAAACGAAGCACAATGGCTGACAGTGTGTATTCTATCTTAGTGTACGATGAGCCATTACCCTTCTATTGACAAATAAAGAACCATTAATCTGACATTAGATTTTTCAGAATAACCATTCCTGCTCTGATACCTTTTTATTAACATGTTGTTGATATTTATAATTTTTTCATAATTTTTTTTCTTCTGTAGTGCAAGGGTAGGCGTGTTGACATCCAACAAGCTCACTCCTGATTGGAGGACCGGTTGCCATATTTGATCAAAATGCTCATGTCTCAAAGATAAATATGTGTATCTTTAAGCTTTAGTGGACCATGTAGTATTTCATTGAGTACATTGTGATTTGTTTTGTGACAACCTAATCTGAACTCTCCTGATCAGTTATCCGTGTTCTGGTCTACTAGTTGATCGTGATGCTTTACACTAAAGCATCTGAGAACAGATTGGGAGAATCATACTTGCCAAAAAAACAGACTTTGGGGGAAAATGTACTTGGGTGCAACACAAAGAAGAAGAAGTGATTAGTGTTGTCAGAGTGGGCATGAGTGATTGGAAGAAACCAAAAATAATTGCTGTAAAAGGGAAGAATATCTTAAGAATTGGGGTGTAATAATAAACTGACTTAACTTAAGAATCAATTTATATTTCTACAATAAAACCAGACCAATGTGTCTGAGGAAAGTTCTAAAATCCTTTCAAAATAAATTAAATTGTTTTTATTGATATTGGAAAATACTATTTGGATTGAAGCACTGTAAGTTTATTACACTATAACATAAAAATGACCAAGTGCCAATACACCGATATTGACTATGAATCGTATCGTCAATCACAAATAAGATTATAAATCGAATCATTGCTAAAATGAATCTACTTAAGAAGGTTCTTGTTTCATCAAATCACTAATATTTTTAAATTAAACCAACAAATGATCAGATGTTTTAATTTCCCTTAATTTTTACACTTATTTTCTCAGTTTGTGTTTAATGACCTTGATTTATTCAGTCAATTTTGACATTTTGTCCTCTAATATGTTATCACAGACAGACAAATGTTCAATTTTTCAGTTAGGGCTCCTTCTTCATTACTCAAAAAGAATTCTGTGATGTTCTAATATTCTAATTTGAACCCACTTCCATCAGTACTTTAATTTTTTCAACTGCAGTTCTTCATATGTTTTTACTCTGACATTTTTTGCAGTGTGCAAGAACGAGGAAGAGAGTGTGCAAGCAAGGGAAGAAAATGGATATCTGTACCTATTACCTCCAGAGCTCCGGTCTCAGATCCCAAGAGGATTTCTAACACAATGTTCTGCAAACGGATGTTCCTGGAGGTCAGGCTGCAGGGTTATCTGCAGCGTCACAGAGGGAGACAAACTTCATCTGTCAGCCTAAAGGGTTCTGATCCAGAAAACCGTTCCCGAGGCTGTTTTTTCTTTTCTTTTGTTTTTTTAACACCAGCTGCATCTGATTTTGCTGGATCTGCATGCTAACATGACACATCTTCCTGCATATTCTAATGTTCTCACATCCATGGTGATGTCAGTTGCATTTCGTAAAGCTCTGGGGAGTTTAAAACTTTTCTGCATCGGTTTCACTCTATTTGCCTTTGAATCTCCTTATTTAAATTTCATGTAAATCACAATATATTTAAATATATAGATAGTATTTTGGAAAAGTTTTCTCATAAATGACTGACCTTTATGAATAAATATGGAGGATTTATAGTGTTAATTCAATGTAAATTAGTCTACTAAAAAGCAGGTGCTTCTTTCAAACGTTTTTCCTTGACACTTCTATTAAGCAGTAATGTCTGTAGTATAATAATTTTGAATAATACATACCATGACTTCTGTTTCTATATTATATATATATATATATATATATATATATATATATATATGTGTGTGTGTGTGTGTGTTTTTTTCTAATATATACACACACTCATGCTTATACAGTGGAGCAAAACAGTATTTGACATTCACCATTTTTGCAAGTTGTTCTACTTAAAAAGCTGAGTTTTTTTGGTAATGTTCATCATACTCACTTTAAGTCTGAGAGTTAAAAGATACAAAAGGGGCCAAGAAATCACATTGCATGAATTTTATTTATTTATGTATTTATTTTTGGTATAATGTAGCAGAATATACATTATTAATTTGTATTATAAGTTCCAGTCAATACTTTGGAATGTTAATTTAATGTGCACTGTCCCAGAGACATAAATAAAATTAAACTTAACTTTTAAAGGCAACAATAACACAAATAACTTTAAATGATTTGAAATCTAGTTTATTTTTACATCAGTGATTCACTACTTTCCAGAAAGAGTTATAAAATATACAGATTTCCTTCATTTAGCACCAGTCATTTTTGATCAGTCAAACTACAAGAACTGTCAGGACACCGTTCCCCACAATGCATTGTTTTGTAGTCCTAAAAGCGGCTTGCAGTCAGCGCAGTGCCAAAATTTCAGCTGCACTCAACTGGGTAGGCGCCTTGCACTCATCCCTTTCTCTGGATATTTTTATGATGATACATATGACATCAGAGCAAAAACTACCCAACATGCACTGCCTCCGCCTGCATGATCTCAAACATGCCTACTGGTTTACTTCCAGATCCAGCAAATGAAGTCAATTCAGTTGCTATTTTTTTTGTAAAATGGACGCCGCCATGTTTGAGCCACACAATGTCAGTAAGCAGTAATTAGTCTAAGTCAGTCTGAGTCAACGTTTCTATGGAAACCACTCTGGGCAGTCAGGAAGAGAGCTTATTTTAAGTCGACCACTACCGTTTTGAACGTTTGACCTGATTGGACAATTTATGACTTGAATAACTTCTACTACCAAAAAATATTAAAAACATGTTAAAAAGAAGATAGTAGAGATTCTGACAATGTCATAGCTGTTCATTTCTCCATAGAAGTCTATGGGATTTTGTCTTCTGGGAGCCGGTGGTACTCCCTATTTAAAATTCAAAGGAGGTAACTCAGTCTACTTTTCATTTACAGTCAAAAGCCCCCAAATCTCATCATACATTGCCCCATTCATAATTTCCTTAATTTGGATTGGTCAAGTAGCTCCAGAGCATGATGCTTCCACCCCCATGCCACTCTTTCTATAGTTTCTATAAAAATATACACATGAAAAATCATTAATTTGTCGTGGCTGTCAAGCAAGTGTTTGACACTCACAAATCTATTGTGTAAAATGAGAAAAAAAACTCAAAATATTACCAACACGAAAGCGAAAAAGTATAAATAGGTTATAGTAAGTGCAAATAAATAAAAAAAAAACATCTAAAAAAAATTACAAGACCATTAAATGAAAATAATTTAAAACAGAGATACAAATTTTTCCAAGAAAACAAATGATGATTTCATTGATCCTCCTTAATAGATTTCAGAGTGGGCATCCACGATTTTACATTAAGAACAAGCCGTCCTGCTTAAGCCTCTCACATCCGCGGTGTGCTTTCCTCTTTCTATCTGAGTGTGTGGATTTATCATGCCCAGATCTAAAGAGCTCTCTGAGGCTTTCTAAAAGAGGTTGTGGATGTCTCCGAGTCTGGCAATGTATTTAAAAAGATCGCCAAATTACTTGTATTAAGTCACTTCACTCTAATGAAAATTACCTTCAAGTGCCATAGATTTCAAATGACCACCATTTTTTCCTAGGGCTGCCTGTCACAGTAAATTAGGTGCTAAAAGCTGACAGTGGTGCATCCAAAATCGGAAATTTTCACATTAGTTTCAGCAGCGTTGGAGGCAATCCAAGGAAAATAGAATATTTTTTTCTTACTAAAAATAACTCCTTAAGGCAGTTTGTTCGTATGGAAATGGACAGTTTGTAAATTGGTACATGTTTTTCCTCAGACCAAAGAAAATTCCTATTGTTAAGCACGGTGGTGGAAGTATTATGAGTAGGATTTACAAAAAAAAAAAAAAAAGCTGCATCACATTGAAAGCTGCCTAAACCTCTTCCAGACACTCACTACTTTCCAATAATTAGATAGGAACTGAAAGGGTACATGTGGGGTCTGAATGACCCCCTTTAGAGCCCTTCTGGGACGGTTTGCGACGGCAATCTCATTTCCTACACTTTATCCTGCTCAGGGTCAATCCAATTATAGACCATCTCAATCCAACTCGATAAAATGTTCCACACGCAGTGTCAATTCACAAAAAAGTTCCTCAATTTGAATGAATTTCCTTCTGTCTGCCTGCACAAACCACTTTAGACCATAACTCCCTCGATAAACGAGGGAGCATTCTAATACATTTTAGCTCTATAAAGAAATGTAAAAGACTTAGCAAATTGAGCTTTTAGTACGTTTATCTTTAAAAATGTGAGACTCACCACATTTTCAATATTATTTGGTTATATTTGACCTTTTTTGTGGTTATTTGTACTTAATGGGTTTTTCACAAACCATAATTTGAACATATTAAGGTACAGCTAAAAGCTTTAACATTTTTTTGCCCAAAAAATACGGTGCAACTTATAACTACACTGTAATTATAATTTGATTATATCTGGCTGAGTTTACTGATGTCAAAGTGACTTTGAGAGGTACACAGGGCTCTGTCAAAATGTCAGTGGCTCTGTCCGAATTACTTCCTTACTCACTATATGGTGCACTAAATAGTGCATTCGTCATTTTGCAGTGCTGTCCAAATCTACAATTCCAAATTTGAGTACCCTAGAAATCTCCCAAACCAGTGTGCATTGATGCTCATAACATTAGTGAATATAGACCACAATGCATTGAGGTCGATCAATTTTTACGGGAAAAAATGTGTTCAAATTGATTTTTTTTTTTAATAAACCATCAACATTTTCATCATTAGAACACAGTGGAGTCATAAATAGACTTGAAAAATGTTTGTATTCATTAGATTTTGACTTCATGAAATATGTGATGTCATTAATAAAAAAAACTAAAGTAATGGTGTCCGAATTGCTTTTAAAATCCAGGAGTTTTTTAGTAGTTAGCTAAAGCGTTTTAGCTAACGTTTGGCGTAAAAAAAAACCAAGTTCTAGACATATTGTAACTGCAGTTAATAAAATCTGACTGACTGACTTATCTCTGAGTCTTGTCTTGTTTAATGCAATATATATATAAAGTATAATATTGTAATAAACAAGATTTTAAATTATTTTAGACTCATTTTGACAAGTCTAAAGAATTAGACTAGTAGCAACAGTTTTAGGCTAAATGTCATGTTTTGAAAGTTTTCCACTTAAGTGAAGATTGAATTTTCCCCAACAGTGAAAACAAGGATTTTTTTTTTTTTTTTGGACGTGTTTTTGCGATGATTGGTAAAGCTTTTAAGCTCAAACAGCGATCAACATATATTTCCCTGGACGTTAGAGGTAAATGGGACTCTTATGGCTACTGTCTTTCGAGCTGATTTTGCATTTTTGCCTCAATTACCTCTTTAAGCTGAGCTCTATAGAAGCTAACCGCTGTGACTTCACACTTCATGAAGCCAGTTAAGGGTACACTCAGCACATCATAAACAACTCTGCGAAAAAAGGGGACTTGGCAGAGTCAGAAGAAGCCGAAGACTTTCAAAGAGCAGAACCAGAAGAGAAATCTTGAAGAAGTGCATAAAGAAGCCAGAGATGTCCTCATGGCACTTTCCTTTGTCTGATGCTGAGTTTAGAGAAGTTTTTGGTGACATCTCTAGTGCTGCAGTGAAGTCTGCCAAGCAAATTTGATGGTTGTGAATGATCTGATCTCTGCTGTGGTGATTGAGATCTGTCCGCTTGTTTTTCACACCACCAGCAGTCATGGCAACAATCTGCTTCACAAAGACTCGATGGTCACTGGAAGTGAAGAAAAGCCTGCAAAATATGTGAGCATTGTGTTATAGAAATGGCTCACACCTGTGTGGTGAGTGGGGCTAATCAGAGGTTACATTAACCAAAGAGTGTAAAAACGTAACATTGATTATGTGCATTATTTGGTTTTTAAATAGATTCATGTTAATTTGTTCACATTTGAACACGTCTTTAACTTTCATAGTTTTTATCAGTCGTTTCATTTAACATTTCATTTCCAGACAAACTAAAATGTTATTAAAACAGTAATACCGTAATATTATCATCAATCACGCTCCTTATGGAGCCAGTAGGCTTTACAGTGACATTAGTCTATGTCTAGTTGCAAGAGGGGCAAACCCAATTTTGACGCTTCTTGATAGATTTAAAATGTTTAGATTTTATAATTAATAATAAAAGGCTAATATAAATTAGCACAAAACATTAGCTGGGCTGTGAAAGAAATAAATCTAAAAGTAAATGAAATTTCCTAAGAAACAAACCTGTGCAAACTTGAGGCTAAATGTAGGTTATAATCGTCTACAATATACTCTAATAAATTTAGAACATTTAAAAACTCTTTTAGCCTTATTAAGGGTGGATATTTCAAATAAAACCAATATATATTTTATTAATATTTTAATATCAACAATGACCACATGAATAGTTTAGTAAGGTATTATCTAAATGGAGAACTGAATGCCTTTAGCTACAACTGCCCTTACGGGTGGATATGCACAGTCTTCAAAAAAAAAGGACAAACCTTTATGGGACGAGCTGATGGCCCACACGAAATATCAAGGACATTTGAGTATTTCTTTATTAAGATTGGTATGAATCAGGAACAGATCAAAAAAATACAGTTTGAAAAAGCTCATAGTTGTTTCATAAAATCTACAAACGGCGAGCCTCAAGCTCCCTGCTCTTACCATTCTGATCCACCGACTTGCAGACAAATAGATCCATGAACGTCTTTGTTTTCCTCATCTGAATCTGGATCAAAACTGTACGGCTGGATATCTCCAATAACACTCACCATTGCTGTTGAAATGCTAATGTTAGCTTGGGGTTCTGAGGGGCTGTAAGCAACAGAGAGAAAGTGTGAACAAAGATCATGGGAAATGGGGGCAGGCTTACTCCATACCAACAGTCCCACCCACAACTGAACAACAAGTGAATTTCTGATGAACTCCTGTCGCTCTGCAGAAACTATGTCCTAAATAACAAGTGATTTCTTTTTTTTTTTTATTTTGGCTCAACACGACACAGTCAAAAGAATACTTTTACTATATCTCAAAAGATGACCATATAAATGTAAGATTTAACTGAATGCATTAAGAAAGTAAAATCCCTGACCTTTGACACGGGTGACCCCCATAATTTAGTCGTAATCGAAAAAACATAAATTCAATTCAATTCAATTCAATTTTATTTATATAGCCCAATATCA